>NC_133666.1:93205703-93363646 GCF_037893015.1 Macrotis lagotis
ATCAACAAAAAAAGAAGTAAAGGAATCAATGTGAGTATATGAAATACCCAAATCAAAAAAACAGGTAAGAGTGAAATAATAAAGAAATTTCAAAAGTTTAAGAATTTCAGAAAGCCAAATCCAGCTAGCTGTAAAGGAACATTCAAAGAAAACTGTCCAGGTCTTGAGAAATTCAGAGAAACGTTCTGCCAACATTTTTTTCAGTTTTAGCAAGGCAAAGGGGTTACGTGACTTGCCCAAGGCCACACAGCTGGGTAATTAAGTGTCTGAGGCTGGATTTGAACTCAGATTCTGCTGACTCCAGAGCTGGGGGCCCTATTCACTGAACCACGTTGATTTCCCAACAAATATTTTTTAAGAAAAATTTTAATCCCTTTAAAAAGAATTTTATGAACTGAAGCAAAGGGAAATGAGTAGAAGAAAACAATGTTGTTCGCAGTAAGAGAAATATCATATGACAATTAGCTGTGAATGACATTGCTATTTTAAGAATATAAAGATTCGATTCAACTGTACACTACTTATGATGAAAAATATTATCCATCCAAAGAGAAAAAACTGAATAAAGATTGAAACACATCTTTTTAAATTTCCTTTCTCATCCTTTTCTTCTTTCCTTATTCCATCCATTTTTTGTTTCTTCCTTCCTTACTGCTTCTCTCCTTCTGTCCGCGCTTCCTCCTTCCTTCCCTCCCTCTCTACCTGCATTAGTCCCTTCCTTTCTCCCTCTCACATTCTATCATTACCTCCTTCCTTCCTTCCTCCCCCTCCTTCCTTCCTTCCTTCCTTCATTCCTTCCTTCCTTCCTTCCATCCTTCCATTCTTCCTTTTTTCAATCTTTCCACTCTTTATTCAATTATTACTTTTCTTTTATTTATTTATTCTAGGTTTTCTTTTATATCATAACTACTATGGGCACATGATTTGCATGACTATACAAGTCTAACCTATATCAGACTGATTGCCTTCGAAATAAGGTTGCCATGAGGGAAGGTAGGAGAGGATTTGGAATTCAAATTTTTAAAACAGAATGTTCAAAGCTGTTTTTACATGTAATTTGTTAAAAAATAAATGCTAAATACTTTTTTATAAAAAGGAAGTGACCCCAGAGTAGAGTAAGTACTAGCCAACACTCAAAAATATTATTCTCTGTTGTTTTTTGCAAGCCATTGAGGTTAAGTGACTTGCCTAAGGCCACACAGCTAGGTAATGATTAAGTGTCTGAGTCCGCATTTCAACTCAGGAACTCCTTAGTCCAATGCAGGTACTCTATCCACTGCTGCACCTTTCTGTCCCTATCACAAATATTATTCTCAAGATGATACTTGACATGTTATCATTCAAACTTTCTCTTTTAAAACTTTAAATTAATTTAAACAACGTGATCATGACATTAAAATTATGTATGAAACCAAAATAATAATTGAGATAAATTCCATGCTTTAACAGGAAAAGAGACTTTTTGGGCATCTTATAAAAAAGATAAATAAAGCATTTACGAGCTTCTTAGCACCACATGAAAATTTTAAATTATCTATGTAGCTGGTTACAAAATTTTTGCACAAAGAGGAAGAAGGAAAAACTACTTAATCTATCATCTGTAGATCCACAAAGCAATAAAATAATCATAAGTTCAAGGATTCCATTCAAAAAATTTAAACAAAATTAAGATTTAAAAACCAAATAAATCCCTAAAATTTGAATTTGTCAAAGTAAAGTAAGAGGAAACAAGTTATTATTATGTCAAAGAAAGTGATGATGTTGATTAATGGGTATGAACAAATATCTGCAAAGCTCTTAAAGTAATGTTAAGAAAGGAAATTATATTTCTACAAAAACCATTAAAAAAGACAATGAGAAATGTCAAAGAACAGAATATGAAAGAAAACATTAAAATTAAATTAAAAACTGACCCAAAGAAGCATAAGCAAATAACTTCAAATTAGACAAAAAGTAGGTAAATTCGGAGGAAAAAATCAGCATTAAATGAAATTTAAGGCTGTTTCTCCAAAAAGACAGATAAAATTAATAAATCATTAACTAATGTGACATTTAAAAGGCAAAAATTCATATGCCATAACAAATGAAATAACTGAAAATATAACAAAGCTAAAAGAAAAAACAATGATTACGTCACAGTATATACAGTTGCAGGATAACACAGCTACGAACTAAAAAAGAAATAAAGGAATAAATGTGACCATATGAAATACCCAAATTAAACAAAGGCATGACTGAAATAATAAAGAAATTTCAAAAATTTCAGAATTTCAGAAAGCAAAATAGATCCAGCAATAAAGGATCATTCAATGAAAAATGTCCAGGTCCTGGTGAAATCAGAGAAGAGTTCTGCCAAATTTTTTTAAGTTGTTGCAAGGCAAAATGGTTAAGTGATTTGCCCAAGGCCACACAGCTAGGCAATTACTAAGTTTCTCACTCTCCTGTTGAACTCAGATACTCCTGACTCCAGAGCTGGTGCTCTATAGACTGCACAACCTAGCTGCCCCAATAAATATTTTTTGTTAAAAAAATTAAATCCCTTTAAAAAGTCTCATGCTAACTGATGCAAAGGGAAATGACTAGAACAAAACAATATTGTTCACAGTATGAGAAATATTGTATGAAAATTAGCTGTGAATGATTTCGCTACTTTCAGCAATATAAATATAAAAGACAACTCTAAAGGTCTTAAGATGAAAAGCATTATCCATCCCCAGAGGAAAAAATTGAATACACATTAAAGCACATTTTTTTTGTTTCGTTATTTGTTTTTTTTCTTTTAGGTTTTTGATAGGCCATGGGATTAAGTGGCTTGCCCAAGGCCACACAGCTAGGTAATTATTAAGTGTCTGAGATCTGAATTGAACCCAGGTACTCCTTACTCCAGGGTGGTGCTTTATCTACTGAGCCACCTAGCCACCCCAAAGCACATCTTTTTAAATTTTGTTTTGTATCCTTTACTTCTTTCCATCTTCCATCCATTTTTTGTTTCTTCCTTCCTTCCTGCTTCTCTCCTTCCTTCCTCCCTCCCTCCTTCCTTCTTTCCTCCCTCTCTTCATGCCTTCCTCCCTTCCTTCCTCGCTCTCTCCTTCTATGCTCCCCTCCTTCCTTCCTTCCTTCATTTTGCATTTTGTATTCACTTATTATTTTTCTTCAATTTATTTAATCTATGTTTTCTTTTACATCATGACTACTATGGGTAAATGGTTTCAATGACTACACTTGTCTAACCTATATCAGATTGATTGCCTAAGAAATGAGGGTGAGATGAGTGTAGGTAGGAGAAAAATTGAAACACAATTTTTCAAAATTGAATGTTCAAAGCTGTCTTTACGTGTAATTTGGTAAAAAATAAATGCTAAAAATTTCTTTTTTTTCAAAAAGGAAGGGACCCCAGGGCAGAGTAAGTACTACCCAAGAAGCAAAACTATTAGTGTCTTGTTTTTTGCAAGAGAATGTAGTTAAAGGAGTTGTGCAAGGCCACACAGCTAGGTAATTATTAAGTGTCTGAGTCCGAATTTGATCTTAGACATTCCTGAGTCCAGGGCTGGCACTCTATCCACTGCGCAACCTTGTTGTCCCCATCAAAAATATTATTCTCAAGACGATACTTGACAAGTTACCATTCAAACTTTGTATTTTAAAAATTTCAATTAATTTAATCAATGTGATAATGAAATTAAAATTATGTTTAAGACCAAAATCATAATTGAGAGACATTCTGTACTATAACATGAAAATAGACTTCTTTGGCACCTTGTAAATGAGATAGATAAAGCATTTACAAGTTTCTTCGCACCACATGACAATTTTAAAATTATCTGCGTATCTATTCACAAAGATATTGCACACAGAGGAACAGGAACAAATAATTAATCCATCGCATGAAGATACATAAAGCACTAAAATATTCATTAGTTCAAGGATTACATTCAAAAAATGTAACCAAAATTACGATTTAATAATGAAATAAAACCCTAAAATTTGAATCTGTCAAAGTAAAGTAAGTGGAAGCAAGTTATTATTATGTGAAAGGAAGTGATAATATTGATGAAAGGATATGACCAAATATCTGGAATACTGGTAAAGTAATCTTAAGAAAGGAAATTATATTTCTACAAAAACCCATAACCAAATAGAATAAGAAAAGTCAAAGTACATAATATGCAAGAAAACATTAAAAATTAAATAAAAAATTGACCAAAATAAGCATAAGAAAATAACATTAAATTAGAAGAATTGTAGGCAAATTCGGGGGGAAAATAAGGAATAAATGAAATTTAATGAAATTTAATTTCAAAAGCACAGATAAAATTGATAAATCATTGACTAATTTAACATTAAAAAGGCAGAAATTCATATCACATAACAAATGTATGAATTGAAGATGCAACAAAACTAGAAGAAAAAAGCAAAATTACAACATAAAGTTTCATGATAACACAACTATCAACAAAAAAAGAAGTAAATGAATCAATGTGAGTATATGAACTACGCAAATCTAAAAAAGGTAAGAGTGAAATAATAAAGAAATTTCAAAAGTTTAAGAATTTCAGAAAGCCAAATCCAGCTAGCTGTAAAGGAACATTCAAAGAAAACTGTCCAGGTCTTGAGGAATTGAGAGAAACGTTCTGCCAATATTTTTTTCAGTTTTAGCAAGGCAAAGGGGTTAAGTGACTTGCCATGACCACACAGCTAGGTAATTATTAAGTGTCTGAGACCTGAATTGAACCCAGGTACTCCTTACTCCAGGGTGGTGCTTTATCTACTATGCCACCTAGCCACCCCAAAGCACATCTTTTTAAATTTTCTTTCTTATCCTTTCCTTCTTTCCATCTTCCATCCATTTTTTGTTTCTTCCTTCCTTCCTGCTTCTCTCCTTCATTCCTCCCTCCCTCCCTCCTCCTTTCCTCCCTGTCTTCATGCCTTCCTCCCTTCCTTCCTCCCTCTCTCCTTCCTTCCTATGCTGCCCTCCTTCCTTCCTTCCTTCATTTTGCATTTTGTATTCACTTATTATTTTTTCTTTTATTTATTCAATCTAGGTTTTCTTTTACATCATGACTAATATGGGTAAATGATTTCAATGACTACACATGTCTAACCTATATCAGATTGATTGACTAAGAAATGACGGTGTGATGAAGGTAGGTAGGAGAAAAATTGGAACTCAATTTTTTTTTAATTTTTCTTAAAGGTATTATTTGAGTTTTACAGTTTTCCCCCAATCTTGCTTCCCTCCCCCGACCCCCACCCCACAGATAGCACTCTGTCAGTCTTTACTTTGTTTCCATGTTGTACCTCGATCCAAATTTTGTGTGATGAGAGAGAAATCATATCCTTAAAGAGAACAGAATTCTCAGAGGTAACAAGATAAAAAAATAAGACATCTGGGGTTTTTTTTTCCGAATTAAAGGGAATAGTCCTCATACTTTGTTCAAACTCTACAGCTCCTTATCTGGACACAGATGGTACTCTCCTTTGCAGACAGCCAAAAATTGTTCCCAATTGTTGCGCTGATGGAATGAGCAAGTCCTTCAAGGTTGAATATCACTGCCATGTTGCTGTTAGGGTCTACAGTGTTTTTCTGGTTCTGCTCATCTCACTCAGCATCAGTTCATGCAAATCCCTCCCGGTTTCCCTGAAAGCCCATCCCTCCTGATTTGTAATAGAACAATAGTATTCCATGACATACATATACCACAGTTTGCTAAACCATTCCCCAATTGAAGGACATTTACTGGATTTCCAATTCTTTACCACCACAAACAGGGCTGCTATAAATATTTTTGTACAAGTAATGTTTTTAACCTTTTTCCTCATCTCTTCAGGGTATAGACCCAGTAGTGGTTTTGCTGGGTCAAAGGGTATGCACATTTTTGTTGCCCTTTGGGCATAGTTCCAAATAGCTCTCCAGAAGTGTTGGATGAGTTCACAGCTCCACCAACAGTGTAATAAAGTCCCAGATTTCCCACATCCCTTCCAACAATGATAATTATCCTTCCTGGTCATACTGGCCAATCTGAGAGGTGTGAGGTGGTACCTCAGAGAAGCTTTAATTTGCATTTCTCTAATAATTAATGATTTAGAGCATTTTTTCATATGGATATGGATTGCTTTGATCTCCTCATCTGTAAATTGCCTTTGCATATCCTTTGACCATTTGTCAATTGGGGTATGGCTTTTTGTTTTAAAAATATGACTAAGTTCTCTGTATATTTTAGAAATGTATCCTTTGTCAGAATCATTAGTTGTAAAGATTGTTTCCCAATTTACTACTTTTCTTTTGATTTTGATTACATTGGTTTGACCTGTGCAAAAACTTTTTAATTTAATGTAATCAAAATCATCTAATTGGTTTTTAGTGATGTTCTCCAACTCTTCCTTAGTCATAAACTGTTCCCCTTTCCATAGATCTGACAGGTAGATTAGTCCTTGATCTTCTAATTTGCTTATAGTATTGTTTTTTATGTCTATGTCCTGTAACCATTTGGATCTTATCTTGGTAAGGGGTGTGAGGTGTTGGTCTAATCTAAGTTTCTTCCATACTAACTTCCAATTACCCCAGCAGTTTTTATCAAAGAGGGAGTTTTTATCCCAATGGCCATACTCTTTGGGTTTATCAAACAGCAGATTACTATAATCCTCTCCTGCTTTTACACGTAGTCTATTCCACTGGTCCACTACTCTATTTCTTAGCCAATACCAAACAGTTTTGATGACTGATGCTTTATAATATAATTTTAGATTAGGGTAGTACTAAGCCACCTTCATTTGCATTTTTTTCATTAAGCTCCTGGCAATTCTTGACTTTTTATTTCTCCATATAAATTTACTTACAATTTTTTTCTAACTCATTAAAGTAATTTTTTGGAATTTTGATTGGTAGGGCACTAAACAGATAGTTTAGTTTTGGTAGAATTGTCATTTTTATTATATTAGCTCTAACTATCCATGAGCAGTTGATATTTGCTCAGTTATTTAAATCTCATTTAATTTGTGTGAGAAGTGTTTTATAATTGTTTTCAAAAAGATTCTGAGTCTGTCTTGGCAAATAGATTCCCAAATATTTTACACTCTCTGAGGTTACTTTGAATGGAATTTCTCTTTCTAGCTTTTCCTGCTGTTTCTTGCTAGTCATATAAAGGAAAGTAGAGGATTTATGGGGGGTTATTTTATAACCTGCAACATTGCTAAAATTGCTAATTGTTTCCAGTAGTTTTTTAGATGATTTCTTCGGATTCTCTAGGTAGACCATCATGTCATCTGCGAATAGTGAGAGTTCTGTCTCTTCCTACCCAATTCTAATTCCTTTAATTTCTTTTTCTTCTCTAATTGCTGATGCTAACATTTCTAATACAATACTGAATAGTAGTGGTGATAATGGGCACCCTTGTTTAACCCCTGATGTTATTGAGAATACCTCTAGCCTCTCCCCATTGAGTATAATGCTTGTTGATGGTTTCAGATAGATACTGCTCATTATTTTTAGGAACAGTCCATTTATTCCTACACTCTCTAGTGTTTTTAATAGGAATGGATGCTGTATTTTGTCAAAAGCTTTTTCAGCATCTATTGATAGGATCATATGGTTTTTGATAGTTTAGTTATTTATATAATTGAGTATACTAACAATTTTCCTAATATTGAACCAACCCTGCATTCCGGGAATAAATCCTACTTGATCATAATGTATTAGCCTAGTGATGACTTGTTGTAGTCATTTTGCTAAGATTTTATTTAGGATTTTTGCATCTATATTCATCAGGGAAATAGGTCTATAATTTTCTTTCTCTGTTTTAACTCTTCCTGGTTTAGGTAGCAGTACCATATTGGTTTCATAGAAAGAGTTAGGCAGAGTTCTATCTTTCCCTATTTTTCCAAAGAGTTTATATAGGATTGTAAACAATTGTTCCTTAAATGTTCGGTAGAATTCACTTGTGAATCCATCAGGCCCTGGAGATTTTTTTTAGGGAATTCACTAATGGCTTGTTGAATTTCTTTTTCTGAGATAGGGTTGTTCAGGTATTTAATCTCTTCTTCATTTAACCTGGGAAACTTTTACTTTTGTAAATATTCATCCATTTCACTTAGATTATCAAATTATTGGCATAAAGTTGGGCAAAATAGTTTTGAATTATTACTTTAATTTCCTCCTCATTGGTGGTGAGTTCACCTTTTTCATTTATAATACTAGCAATTTGGTTTTCTTCTTTGTTTTTTTAATCAAATTGGCCAGAGGTTTATCAATTTTATTGTCTTTTTCATAATACCAACTTTTGGTTTTATTTATTAATTCAATTGTGTTTTTGATTTCAATTTTATTAATTTCTCCTTTGATTTTTAAAATTTCTAATTTGGTATTTGATTAGGGATTTTTGATTTGTTCTTTCTCTATTTTTTTTAGTTGCATGTTTAGTTCACTGATTTCCTCTTTCTCCATTTTATTCATATAAGCATTTAGAGCTATAATATATCCCCTGAGAGTTGCTTTGAATGAATCCCATAGGTTTTGGTATGTTGTTTCATTATTATCATTATCTAGGATAAAATGGTTAATTCTTTCTATAATTTGTTTTTTGGTCCACTCATTTTTTAAGATGAGGTTATTCAGTTTCCAAGTTGCTCTGGGTCTATATCTCCTTGGCCCAGTATTGCATATGACTTTTATTGCATTGTGATCTGAGAAAGATGTATTCGCTATTTCTGCCTTTCTGCAGTTGATCATTAAGTTTTTATGTCCTAGTACATGGTCAATTTTTGTATAAGTTCCATGTACTGCAGAGAAAAAGGTATATTCCTTCCTATCCCCATTCGGTTTCCTCCATAAGTCTACCATATCTAATTTTTCTAACAATCTATTTACCTCCCTAATTTCTTTCTTGTTTGTTTTATGATTTGATTTATCTAGATCTGATAGCGGGAGGTTGAGGTCTCCTACTAGTAGAGGTTTGCTGTCTATGTCTTCCTGTAATTCTTTTAGCTTCTCCTCTAAGAATTTGGGTGCTGTCCCACTGGGTGCATATATATTCAATATTGAAATGACTTTATTGTCTATGGTACCTTTTAGGAGGATAAACTTTCCTTCCTTAACTCTTTTTACACTATCTATTTTTGCTGATGCTTTGTCTGAGATAAGGATTGTTACCTCTGCTTTTTTTACTTCAGCTGAAGCAAAATATATTTTGCTCCAACCTTTTACCTTTACTCTATATGTATCTCTCTGCTTCAAACGAGTTTCTTGTAAGCAGCATATTGTAGGATTCTGGTTTTTAATCCACTCTGTTATTTGCTTATGTTTTAAGGGAGAGTTCATCCCATTCACATTTAAGGTTATGATTACTAATTCTTTATTGCCCTCTGTGCTATCTTCCCTCTGCTTGTATTTTTCCCCCTTTCCCCCCCTTTTATCCATATTCCCCAGAATTTTGTTTCTGAATACCACCCCCTTCAGTGTGTTTGCCCTCCTATATCACTCCCTCCTCTTTCTTCCCCCTTTCCCTGTTCCCTTTCCTTCCTTTTGTTACTTCCCTTTATTTCCTCCACTCCCCTTCCCTTTCTCTGTCCCCCCTCCCCTTTTCCCCTTTTACTTCTTAAAGGTTAGATGTTTTATAAGTTAACTGAGTATGTGTAAGTTGACTTTAAGCCAAGTCTGATGAGAAGAAGATTCGGGTGTTTGTCCTCTACTCCTTTCTTCCCCTCTATTACCATAGGTTTTTATACCTCTTAATGTAATGAGATTTGTCCCACTCAATCCCCTCCCTCCTCCCGTATCTTTCCTGTCCCCCTTTTTAGGGAGGTAGTGTATTTTTTTTTACATCATTCTATATACGTCATAGAAAATTCTGAGTGTCTGACCCTTATAGTTCGGTATATTCTGTTGAATAGAGTCCAAATTCCTGAGAGTTATTAGAGTCCTTCTCCCCAGTGGAGTTAAAGCCAGTTACATCCCATTAGATATCAATCTCACGGATAGGTCATAGATGTCCAGCATTTCTGGCTAGGTATATTCTCTCTGTTAGAGTTACATTTCTCAGGATTTATGAGAGTCTCCTGCCCCCCCCCCCATGCTGGGATATAGCCAGTTTCAACTTGCTGGATTGCATTTTTTTCCTTTTACTGCCCCCCCCCCTTTTTTACCTTTTCATGTGTCTCTTGAACCTCCTGTTTCATATCCAAATTTTCTGTTTAGCTCTGGTCTTTTCATCAGAAATTTTTGAAATTCTTCCATTTTGTTAAATGTCCATCTTTTTCCTTTGAAGAGAAGGCTCAGCTTTGCAGGAAAGTAGATTCTTGGCTGCATTCCAAGCTCCCATGCTCTTCTAAATATCTCATTCCAGGCACTTCGATCCCTTAAAGTTGATGCAGCCAGGTCCTGTGTGATCCTTACTGTGGCTCCTTGATATTTAAATTGTTTCTTTCTGGCTGCTTGCAGTATTTTCTCTTTTATCTGATAGTTCTGGAGGTTGGCCACAAAATTCTTTGGTGTTTTCCTTTTAGGATCTTGTTCTGGTGGGGATCGATGTACTCTTTCAATAACTACTTTGCCCTCCGATTCCATGAGGTCAGGGCAGTTTTCCATCACTAGATCCTGTAATATTAGGTCCAGGCTTTTTTTCTCTTCAATGTTTTCAGGAAGTCCTATAATTTTCAGGTTTCCCCTCCTTGATCTATTCTCGAGGTCAGTGGTTTTGTTGATGAGGTATTTCACATTTGCTTCTATTTTTTCTATTTGTTGATTTTGTTTAACTGACTCTTGCTGTCTCGTGGAGTCATTAGTTTCTGTAGACTCCATTATTTTTTGGGGGGAGGAGTTTTCTTCATTAACCTTTTCCAATTGGTCGATTCTACTTTTCAAAGAGCTTTCCATTAGACCAATTGAGGTTTTAAGAGAATTAATTTCTTTTTGCATTTGCTCATTTGAGGGTCTGAGAGAGTTATTCTCATTTTGCAAGGTATTAATTGTCTCCCCCAAATTCTCCAGTTGATTTTTAAACTCCTTCCTTATTTCTTCAAGGAAGTCTTTCTGTGCTGGAGACCAGATTGTATTCTCCTCAGAGGTTCCAGGTCTCTCTGGGTTGGGGTCTTTCCCTTCCAGGAATTTTTCTATGGATCCACCTTTCCACTGACCCTTCTTCATTATGCTAAGACCTTGAGTTGGGTGGGGCTGGTTCACATAGGCTTGGGATCTCTAAAGGCTTTACTGAGTGCAGTTTCTCTGGATAGCCAGTAGGAGGAGCTGGTTGCCCTCTGTGGGGTATCTGTGTCCTTGGTTGCAAGGCCTTCTCCCTTTGCTTGAGGGAGGGAATTGGAGCTATTGAATTCTTTTGCCTTCAATCAATGATGGTCTTTACCCTGGCCTGAGGTGATTCCTCAGCTGGGCTGGTTCTTTTGCTCACACACCTGGGCCTGAGGCAGAAATAATTTGCATTTGTTTGGGAGGAGACCTCAGTGCAATGGAGGAGTGGGGTCAGAGTTTCTCAGACCTGAGGAGCCCAGGGATGGTGTCCACAGCTGTCCTGCACCGGACCTCTCCACGCAGCCCCTTCTCCAAGCACCAGGGGGACAGCCCCAATACCAGTGCCTCTGCTTCCCCGCAGACCCAAGCCGCCTTCATCCAGCCCCACCGCTAATCCAGCAGGTACGGCTATCAGAACCTCAGACTCCAGGTTCGATTCAGCTGTTGGTCTGGCTGATCTTCCCTGGGAGCTCAGACTCACCTGCCCCGGTACTCAGCCAAGGCTGCTGTGGAAGACAAATCCTGAGGTAGATTTTCCTCTCCTGGCTTTTCTTTCTGGGTTTCCTGGTTCGGATTTCTTTTAAGAGGTTTGTTTCATGTGATAGATGGGGAAGAGATCAGGAGACTTTAGAACTGTGCCTGTCTTCTCTCCGCCATCTTCTGCTCACTGGAATTCAGTTTTTTAAAACTGAATGTTCAAAGCTGTTTTTACATGTAATTTGGTAAAAAATAAATACTAAAAATATCTTTTTTTTTTTTCAAAAAGAAAGACACCCCAGGGTAGAGTAAGTACTACCCAAGAGGCAAAAATATTAGTGACTTGTTTTTTGCAAGAGAATGTAGTTAAATGACTTGCGCAAGGCCACACAGCTAGGTAATTATTAAGTGTCTGAGTCCGCATTTGATCTTAGGCATTCCTGAGTCCAGGACAGGCACTCTACCCACTGTGCAACCTTGTTGTCCCCATCAAAAATATTATTCTCAAGACGATACTTGACAAGGTACCATTCAGACTTTCTATTTTAAAATTTTTAATTAATTTAATCAACGTGATAATGAAATTAAAATTATGTTTACAACCAAAATCATATTCGTGAGAAATTCCGTACTATAACATGAAAATAGACTTCTTTGGCATCTTGTAAATGAGATAGATAAAGCATTTACAAGTTTCTTGGCACCACATGAAAATTTTAAAATTATCTACGTATCTGTTCACGAAGATATTGCACACAGAGGAACAGGAACAAGTACTTAATCCATCGCATGTAGATCCAGAAGAGGATTACATTCAAAAAATGTAACCAAAATTACGATTTAGTAACGAAATAAAACCCTAAAATTTGAATCTGTCAAAGTAAAGCAAGTGGAAGCAAGTTATTATTATGTGAAAGGAAGTGATAATGTTGATGAAAGTATATGACCAAATATCTGGAATACTGCTAAAGTAATCTTAAGAAAGGAAATTATATTTCTACAAAAAACCATAACAAAATAGAATAAGAAAAGTCAAAGAACAGAATATGCAAGAAAACATTAAAAATTAAATAAAAAATTGACCAAAATAAGCATAAGCGAATAACTTTAAATTAGAAGAATTGTAGTCAAATTTGGGGGAAAAATAAGGAATAAATGAAATTTAATGCTGGTTTCTTCAAAAGCACAGATAAATCATTGACTAATTTAACATTAAAAAAGGCAGAAATTCATATCACATAACAAATGTATGAATTGAAGATGCAACAAAACTAGAAGAAAAAAGCATAATTACAACATAAACTTTCATGATAACACAACTATTAACAAAAAAAAGAAGTAAAGGAATCAATGTGAGTATATGAAATACCCAAATCAAAAAAAGGAAAGAGTGAAATAATAAAGAAATTTCAAAAGTTTAAGAATTTCAGAAAGCCAAATCCAGCTAGCTGTATAGGAACATTCAAAGAAAACTGTCCAGGTCTTGAGGAATTCTGAGAAACGTTCTGCCAATATTTTTTTCAGTTTTAGCAAGGCAAAGGGGTTAAGTGACTTGCCCAAGGCCACACAGCTGGGTAATTATTAAGTGTCTGAGGCTGGATTTGAACTCAGATTCTCCTGACTCCAGAGCTGGTGCGCTATTCATTGTACCACGTTGCTGTCCCAATAAATAGTTTTTAAGAAAAATTTTAATGGCTTTAAAAAGAATTTTATGAACTGAAGCAAAGGGAAATGAGTAGAAGAAAACAATGTTCACAGTAAGAGAAATATCATATGATAATTAGCTGTGAAGGACGTTGCTATTTTCAGCAATATAAAGATTCAATTCAACTGTAAACTACTTATGATGAAAAATATTATCCATCCAAAGAGAAAAAACTGAATACAGATTGAAAAACATCTTTTTAAATTTTCTTTCTCATCCTTTTCTTCTTTCCTTCTTCCATCCCTTTTTTGTTTCTTCCTTCCTTACTGCTTCTCTCCTTCTGTCCGCGCTTCCTCCTTCCTTCCCCCCTCCCTACCTGCCTTACTCCCTTCCTTTCTCCCTCTCACATTCTGTCATTACCTCCTTCCTTCCTAACTCCCCCTCCTTTCTTCCTTCTTTCCTTCATCCCTTCCTTCCTTCCTTCCTTCCTTCCTCCCATTCTTCATTTCTTCCTTTCTTCCATCTTTCCACTCTGTATTCAATTGTTACTTTTCTTGTATTTATTTAGTCTAGGTTTTCTTTTACATCATAACTACTATGGGTTTATGATTTGCATGACTATACAAGTCTAACCTATATCAAACTGATTGCCTTCGAAATAGGGTTGCGATGAGGGAAGGTAGGAGAGTATTTGGAATTCAAATTTTTAAAACAGTATGTTCAAAGCTGTTTTTACATGTAATTTGTTAAAACGTAAATGCGAAATATTTTTTATAAAAAGGAAGTGACCCAGAGTAGAATAAGTACTACTCAACACTCAAAAATATTATTCTCTGTTTTTTTTTTTTGCGAGGCCATTGAGTTTAAGTGACTTGCCTAAGGCCACACAGCTAGGTAATGATTAAATGTCTGAGTCCGCATTTCAACTCAGGCACTCCTGAGTCCAATGTAGGTACTCTATCCACTGCTCCACCTTTCTGTCCCCATCACAAATATTATTCTCAAGATGATACTTGACAAATTATCATTCAAACTTTGTCTTTTAAACCTTCCAATTAACTTAAACAACGTGATCATGATATTAAAATTACGTATAAAATCACAATAATAGTTGAGATAAATTCCATACTTTAAGAGGAAAAGAGACTTTTTTGGACATCTTCTAAATGAGATAGATAAAGCATTTACAAGCTTCTTAGCACCACATGAAAATTTTAAAATTATCTTTGTATCTGGTCACAAAGATATTTCACAAAGAGAAACAAGGAAAAACTACTTAATCCATCATTTGTAGATCCATAAAGCAATAAAATATTCACCATTTCAAGGATTACATTCAAAAAATTTAAACAAAATTAAGATTTAAAAATGAAATAAATCCCTAAAATTTGAATCTGTCAAAGTAAAGTAAGAGGAAGCAAGTTATTATTATGTCAAAGTAAGTGATAATGTTGATGAAAGGAGATGAACAAATATCTGGAATATTGTTAAAGCAATCTTAAGAAAGGAAATTATATTTCTACAAAAACCTTGAAAAAAGAGAATGAGAAAAGTTAAAGAAAAGAATATGAAAGGAAACATTAAAATTAAATTAAAAATTGACCCAAATAAGCATAATCAAATAACATCAGAATTAGATGAAAAGTACATAATTTTTTGGGGGGGGGAATAAGCATTAAATGAAATTTAAGGCTGTTTCTCTAAAAAGACAGATAAAATTGATAAATCATTAACTAATCTAACAGTTAAAAGGCAAAAATTCATATTCAATAACAAATGAAATAACTGAAAATATAACAAAACTAAAAGAAAAAAGAATGATTACATCACAGTATATACAGTTGAAGGATAACACAGCTATGAACTAAAAAAGAAATAAAGGAATAAATGTGACCATATGAAATACCCAAATTACACAAAGGCAAGACTGAAATAATAAAGAAATTTCAAAAATTTCAGAATTTCAGAAAGTAAAATAGATCCAGCAATAAAGGATCATTCACTGAAAAATGTCCAGGTCCTGGTGAAATCAGAGAAGAGTTCAGCAAATTTTTTTTCAGTTGTTGCAAGGCAAAATGGTTAAGTGATTTGCCCAAGGCCACACAGCTAGGTACTTACTAAGTTTCTGACTCTGGTTTTGAACTCAGATACTCCTGACTCCAGAGCTGGTGCTCTATATACTGCACCACCTAGCTATCCCAATAAGTATTTTTTGTTAAAAAAAATATTAAATCCTTTTAAAAAGTCTCATACTAACTGATGCAAAGGGAAATGACTAGAATCAAAACAATATTGTTCACAGTATGAGAGATATTGTATGAAAATTAGCTGTGAATGATTTCGCTACTTTCAGCAATATAAATATAAAAGACAAGTCTAATGGTCTTTTGATGAAAAACATTATCCATCCCCAGAGTAAAAATTGAATACACATTAAGCAAATTTTTTTCTTTTTTCTTTTGTTTTTCTTTTAGACTTTTGCTAGGCAATGGGATTAAGTGGCTTGCCCAAGGCCACACAGCTAGGTAATTATTAAGTGTCTGAGACCTGAATTGAACCCAGGTACTCCTTACTCCAGGGCGGTGCTTTATCTATTGCTCCACCTAGACACCCCAAAGCATGTCTTTTTAACTTTGAGATAAAATATGGATATGAACAAATATCTGGAATACTGTTAAAGTAATCTTAAGAAAGGAAATTATATTTCTATAAAAACCATGAAAAAAATTGAATGAGAAATGTCAAAGAACAGAATATGAAAGAAAACTTTAAAATTAAATTAAAAATTGACTCAAATAAGCATAAACGAATAACTTTAAATTAAACAAAAAGTAGGTAAATTCAGTGAAAAAAATAAGCATTAAATGAAATATAAATTTGATGCAATTCCCTATATATTTTAGAAATGAGACCTTTATCAGAAATATTAGTTATAAAGATTGTTTCCCAGCTTTCTGCTTTCCCTCTAATTTTGGTAGCATTGTTTTTATTAATGCAAAATCTTTTAAATTTAATATAGTAAAAATCATCCACTTTGCAGTTTATAATGTATTCTAATTCTAGTTTAGTCATAAATTTATTCCCTTTCCATAGATCTGATAATTTATTTAGATAGAGTATTAATTTATCTATGTTGTCACCCTTTATGTCTAATTCCTGGGCCCATTTTGACCTTGTCTTGGTATTGGGTGTCAGATGTGGGTCATATATAGTTTTTTCAATACTATTTTCCAGTTTTTTTCCAACAATTTTTGTCAAATAATGAGTTCTTATCTCAGAAGTTAATGTCTTTGGGTTTGTCAAACAGTAGATTGCTGCAGTCATTTACTGTGGTTTTTTTTTAACCTATCCTAATCCACTAATCCATCACTCTATTTCTTAACCAGTACTAGACAGTTTTGATGACTGCTGTGTTACAGTGTAGTTTTAGATTTGGTACAGCTAGACCACCTTCCATTACATTTTTTTTTCATCTGTTCCCTTGCTATTCTTGACCTTTTGTTGCTCTAGATGAATTTTGTAGTATTTTTATTAGCTTGGTAAAATAATTATTTGGTAGTTTGATTGGTATGGCACTGAATAAGTAATTTAATTTAGGAAGAATTGTGATTTTTATTATATTACCTCGACCTGACTATGAGCAATTGACATTTTTTGGGTGAGACCTTATATGGATGAGAAGTGTTATATAATTGTGCTCATAGTGTTTCTGAGTTTATTTGGGAGGTAGATTCCCAAGTACTTGGTTTTGTCCATAGTTACTTTAAATGGAATTTCTCTTTCTATCTCTTGCTCTTGGGCCTTGTTTTTTATATATAGAAATGCTATGTGAGTTAATTTTATATCATGTACTTTGCTGTATTTGTTAATTGTTTCAAATGGTTTTTTAGATGATTTTCTTGGGTTCCCTAAGTATACTATCAAATCATCTGCAAAGACCGAATGCTTTGCTAACTCGATGCCTAATTCTGATTCCTTCAATTTCTTTTTCCTTCCCTTATTGAAACAACTACCATTTCTAATACTTTACTGAATAGTAATGGTGATATGGCCATCCTTGTTTCACCCCTGACTTTATTGGAAATGCTCCAAATTAATTCCCATTACATACAATATTTGTTGATGGTTTTAGATAGATATATTTTCTATTTTAAGGAAAACTCCATTTATTCCTAAACTTTCTAGTATTTTAATAGGAATGATGTGATTTTTTTGAAAGGATTTTTCAGCATCTATTGACATAATCATATGATTTCTATTGATTTTGCTACTGATGTGTTCAATTGTGTTGAATATTTTCCTAATATCAAACCATCTTTGCCTACTGGTATCATGGTGTATTATCTACCCTGATAAATAACTTCTGTTGTCTCATTGCTAAAATACTTTTAAAAAATTTTGCATCAATATTCATTAGGGAGATTGGTCTTAAATATTCTTTGTCTGATTTGGTTCTTCCTAGTTTATGTATCAGCATCATGTTTGTCTCATAAAAGGAGTTTGGCAGAACTACTATTTTTTAAAATAGTTTATGTAGAAAAGGAATTAATTGTTCCTTAACTGTTTGGTAGAATTCACGTGTAAATCCATCTGGACCTGGAGACTTTTTCTTGGGAGTTTGATAGTTTCTTCAATTTTTTTTTCTGAAATGGGCTTATTTAGAAAATTTATTTCCAGGTCATTTGTATTTATGTAAATTTTCATCCATTTCATTTAGGTTATCGAATTTATTGACATGCAGTTCGGCAAAGTATCTCTGAGTTATCTCTTTTAATTTCCTCTTCATTGGTGGTTAACTCACCCTTTTCATTTTTGTGTTTGCCCTCCTATATCACTCCTTCCCCTTTCTTTTCCCTTTCCCTTTTTCACTTTTCTTTTGCCTTCCTTTTGTTAGTTCCCCTTTTCCCCCTCCCCCTCCCTTTCTCCACCCCCCCCTTTCCCTCTTTTAATACTTGAAAGGTTAGATGTTTTTAAGTTAACTAAGTTTGTGTAAACTGACTTTAAGCCAAGTCTGATGAGAAGAAGATTCAGGTCTTTCTCATCTCCTCCCTTCTTCCCCTCTATTACCATAGATATTTTGTACTTCTTAGTGTAATGGGATTTACCCCATTCAATCCCCTCCCTCCTCCCATCTCCTTCCTGTCCCCCTTTTTTAAGGAGGTAGTGTTTTAAAAATCATTCTATCTGAGTCCTAGAAAATTCTGAGTATCCATCACTTCTAGCTAAGTACATTCTATCTAATAAATTCTTGAGAGTTATTAGAGTCTTTCTCCCAAGTGGGGTTAAAGCCAGTTACATCCCATTAGATAGCAGCAGTCTTATGTATAGGTCATGAATGTCCATCACTTCTGGTTAGGTATATTCTCTCTGTTAGAGTTACAATTCTCAAGGTTTATGAGAATCTTTCCCCCCCATGCTGGGATATAGCCAGTTTCAACTTATTGGATAGCAGTTTTTTTCTTTAACACCCCCCCCCTTTTCACCTTTTCTTGTATCTCTTGAACCTCTTGTTTGATATCCAAATTTTCTATTTAGCTCTGGCCTTTTCATCAGGAATTTTTGGAATTCTTCCATTTCATTAAATTTCCATGATTTTCCCTGGAAGAGAAGGCTGAGCTTTGCGGTATGGTGGATTCTTGGCTTCATTCCAAGCTCCCTTGCTCTTCAAAATATCTTGTTCCAGGCCATTCAATCCCTTAATGTTGATGCAGCCTGGTCCTATGTAATCCTTACTATGGCTCCTTGAGATTTAAATTGTTCCTTTCTGGCTGCTTGTAGGATTTTCTCTTTTATCTGATAGTTCTGGAATTTGGCCACAACATTCCTTGGAGTTTTCATTTTAGGATCTTTTTCTGGAGGGGATAGATGTATTCTTTCAATAACTACTTTGCCCTCTGGTTCCATGATATCTGGGCAGTTTTCCATCACTAGATACTGTAATATTAAGTCCAGGCTATTTTTTCTCTTCAATGTTTTCAGGAAGTCCAATAATTCTCAGATTGCCCCTCCTTGACCTATTCTCGAGGTCAGTGGTTTTGTTGATGAGGTATTTTACATTTTCTTCTATTTTTTCCTGTTTTTTGATTTTGTTTAACAGAGTCTTGCTGTCTTATGAATTCATTAGTTTCTGCAATCTCCATTCTTTTTTTTATGGAGGAGTTTTCTTCATTAACCTTTTGCAACTCCTTTTCCAATTGTTCAATTCTACTTTTGAAAGAGCTTTCCATTTGACGAATTGAGGTTTTGAGAGAATTATTCTCAGTTTGCATTTGCCCAATTGAGAAGATGAGTGACTTATCCTCATTTTGTATTTGTCCAATTAATGATCTGAGAGATTTATTCTCATTTTGTATCTGTCCAATTGTATTTTATAAGGATTTGTTTTCTTGTTGCACGGTATTAATTGTCTCTCCCAAATTTTCCAATTGATTTTTCTTTTGCAAGGCAAATGGGGTTAAGTGGCTTGCCCAAGGCCACACAGTTAGGTAATTATTAAATATCTGAGACCGGATTTGAAACCAGGTACTCCTGACTCCAAGGCCAGTGCTTTATCCACTACACTACCTAGCCACTCCTCCAGTTGATTTTTAAACTCCTTCCTTATTTCTTCAAGGAAGTCTTTATGTGCTGAAGACCAGATCATCCTCAGAGGTTCTAGGTCTCTCTGAGTTAGGGTCTTTACCTTCCATGAATTTTTCTATGGATCCACCTTTCCTCTGACCTTTATTCATTTTGATAAGACCTTGAGTTGGGGAGGGGCTGGTTCACAGCGGTTTGGTGTTGGGATTACTGAAGGCTTTATTCACTGAGTGCAATTTCTCTGGCTGGCCAGTAGGAGGTGCTTATTGCTTTCTCTGGAGTGTCTGTGACCTTGATTGAGGCCTTCTACCTTAGCTTGAAGGTAGGGGTTAAAGCTATTGAATCCTCTTGCCTTCAATCAATGGTGGCCTTTACCCTGGGTTGAGGTCATCCCTCTCTCTATTGTCACCTGGGCTGGTTGTTCTGGGAAGAGGCCTCCACCAATGGAGTCATGGGCTCAGAGTTCCTCAGAATAGAGGAGCCCAGGGATGGTGTTTACAACTCTTCTGCACTGGAACTCTCCCTCCAGCTCTGTCAGCAAGCTCCAGAGTGTGAGTGCCAACACCAGTGCCTCTGCTCCCTGGTTGACTCTAGCCCCACTGCTGATCCAGCAGGTCCATCTCTCAGGCCCTCAGACTCCCCGGTTCCAATTCAACTGCTAGTCTGGTTGATCTGGGGCTGATCTGCCCACTGAGCCCAGACTCACCAGCCTGGACTGGCCCAAGGCTGCTGCTGAAGACAAATCCTGAGGTAGATGTTCTTTCTTCTGGCTTTTCTTTCTGGGTTTTGTGGGTCAGATTTCTGTTAAGAAGTTTGTTTCATATGATAGATGGGGAAAGATCAGTAGACTTTAGAAGTGTGCCTGTCTTATCTCTGCCATCTTGGCTGTAATTCCAGCCCTTTTCCTTTTTGATACTGATAATTTGGTTATCTTCTTTGTCTTTTTTAATCAGATTAACCAAAGACTTGTCTATTTTGTCAACTTTCTCATAAAACCAATTCTGTTTTTTTTTTTGTAGAACAATTTTATTCATCTCTCCCTTGATTTTCAGAATTTCCAATTTGGTATTTAATTGGGGATCTTTAATTTGTTCTTTTTCTAGCTTTTTTTAGTTGCATACTCAATTCATTGATCTCCTCTTTCTCTATTTGACTCATATAGGCATTTACAGATATAAAGTTTCCCCTCAAAATTGCATCCCATAAATTTTGGTATGATGTCTTATTAATATCAGTTTCTTGGATATAATTATTGATTATTTCTATTATTTGCTGTTTGATCCACCCATTATTTAAGATATTATTTCATTTCCTTTTTTAAATTTTTTTTATTTCGTTAAGACAATGGGGTTAAGAGTGACTTGCCTAAGGTCACACAACTAGGCAATTATTAAGTGTCTGAGGTCAGATTTCAAGTCAGGGATCCTCCTGACTCCAGGGTCAGTGCTCTGTTCACTTCACCACCTAGCTGCCCCCCTCAAAGAAGATGAGTCTTTTTGGGATTATTTTTGCAAGGCAATTGGATTTAGTGACTTGCCCAAGGTCACACAGCTTGGTAATTATTAAGTGTCTGAGACTGTATTTGAATTCTAGTCTTCCCGACTCCAGCACCAATACTCTATCTACTGTATCACCTAGCTGCCCTAGGTAATTAAGGTTTTGGTTTATCTTTCCATGACCCTTTATTACATGTAATTTTATTGCATCATAATCTGAGTAGTGTATATTTATTATTTCTGCCTTTCTGCATTTGATTATAAAGTGTTTCTGCCTTAATATATGTTAGTTTTGGTATAGGTACTATGTACTGCCAAGAAAAAGCTATATTCTTTTCTATGCCCATTTCTCTAGAGGTCTATCATATATAAGTCTTCTAAGACTTCATTCACCTTCTTTCCTTCCTTCTTGTTTATTATGTGGTTAGATTTATCTAGTTCTGAAAGAGGGAGATTGAAGTCCCCCATTATTAAAGTTTTGCTGTCTATATCTCCTTGTAACTCACTTGGCTTTTCCTCTAGTTTTTGGATGCTATACACTAGGTGCACACATGTTTAGTAATGATACAGCTTCATTACCAATGGTGCCTTTTAAGAAGATATAGTTTCCTTCCTTGTCCCTTTTAATGAGATTGACTTTTTTTTTTTAGTTTTTGCTAGGCAGTGGGGTTAAGTGGCTTGCTCAAGGCTACACAGCTAAGTAATTACTAAGTGTCTGAGGCCAGATTGGAATTCAGGTACTCCTGACTCCAGGGCTGGTGCTGTATCCACTGCGCCACCTAGCTGCCCAAGATCAATTTTTGCTTTTACTTTATCTGAGACCCGGATCACTACCCCTGATTTTTTTTCCTTCAGCTGAGGCATAATATATTTTCCTCCAACATTTTACCTTTACACTGAATATATCTTTCTGTTTCAAATGTGTTTCTTGTAAACAACATATTAGAGGATTCTGGTTTTTAATCCATTTTGCTATCCACTCCCATTTTATAGGACAGTTCGTGTAATTCACATTTACAGTTAAGATTACTAATCTATATTTTTCTCCCTGCTATCTTTCTCTATTTATATTTTTCTCTTTCCTTTCCTCTTATTCTTCCTCAACAAAGTTTTACTACCTTTTCCCTCCCTGCAGCAATTAATATTTCTTCAGATATTTAGATCTGAATTTGTGTGAAAAGTGTTTTGTGTACATAGAATGCCTGGATGTCTCTTGGCAGGTAGACTATTGTTTACAATATGAAGTTATTTTAATGGAATTTCTCTATCTCTTCATCCTGGATTTTGTTGGTGATGTATAGAAATACTGGTGATTATATGGATTTATTTTATATCCTGTAAGTTTGTTAAATTTGTTAATTGTTTTGACTAGTTTTTTGATGGGTCTCTGCACTCTCTGAACTACCATAACATGTTCTTCAAGCAGTGACAGTTTTGTTTCCTTGTTATCTATTTTTATTTCATAATTTCATTTTTCTTGTCTTATTTCTAGAGCTAGCATTTCTAGTACAAAACTGAATAATAATGGTAGTAATTGACATCCTTCCTTCACTCCTGATCTTATTATTATCCTCATATATATATATATAAAATGTTTGCATATGATAACATATAGATGTTACTTATTTTAGGAAAGCTTCCATTTTTTCCTTGTTACTTGAACATTTTTAATAGGAATGGATGTTGTATTTTGTCAAAAACTTTTTCTGCCTCATTATATATATATATATAATCATTCTTTTTGCTGTTATTCTTATAGAGGCAATTAATTATGCTCATAATTTTCTTAATATAGAATCAGCCTTGCATTCATAGTTTACTAGCATTGTGACATTTTGCTTTGGTCTCCTTGCAGATATTTTATTGAAAATGTTTACATCAATATTCATTAGGGAGAGATTTATAAAAACTCTAAGATATTTCTAAAAACTCTAAGAATTTGTAATTGAGAGAATGCCTATTATCAGGGGAATTGCAGAACAAGTTATAGTATATGGTATAGTATATTATTATGATGAATACTATTGTGCTATAAGAAATGATGAGGACAATAGTTTCAGAAAACCTGAAAAGTCTTACATGATATGATGTAAAATTAAATGAGCAGAACCAGGAGAACACATAATCATAAGAGCAATGTAGTACAACAATAAACTTTGAATGTCTTAGCTCAGCTAAGATCCAAGACAGTTCCCAAGGTCTTACGTTGAAAAATGCTATCCACCTCTAGAGAAAGAATTGATAGAGTCTGAATGCAAATCAAGGCTTTTTTTTTTACTTTATTTTCCTTAGAACTTTTTTTTGTCTGAATTTTCATTCACACTATAACTAATATGAAATTAGGTTTTGCAGGACTGCACATGTATAGCCTATATCAAATTACTTGGGGCCTTATTTGATTCTCTGTGTGTCTTTTTATTTTAAGTGTGTTTCTTGTAAACAATATATTGTTATATTCTGGTTTCTAACTCATTCCATTACCTGCTTCCATTTTACGGGTGAGTTCATCCCATTCTTATTGACAGTTATAATTACTGTTTATTTCTCTCCATCCTATTTTCTTCTGTTTAACCTTTGCTCTCTATTTTGTTGACCTTTCTCAAAACTTTGCTTTCCTTCTAATCACTATGTCTAGCTATTATTTACTCATATGGATTTGCCAAAATTGCCAGTGCTATTCCAGCTTATTCAAAAAGGGGAGGATATTGTTTTTGTGTAAGTAATCTTCCTTTAATGTTTGGAGAAAAATTTCTTTACAAGAAATTGAGTTTCTTGAAGTTTCATTATATAGCACCTTTTTTAAAATTTTTTTTTGCAACTTTCTTTTGAAACAGATGGTTTCTTCATTTAAAAAATAAACTTAGGGCAGCTAGGTGGTGAAGTGAATAGAGCACTGATCGTGGATTCAGTAGGACTTGAGTTCAAATGTGGCCTCAGACACTTGATAATTACCTAGCTGTGTGACCTTGGGCAAATCACTTAACCCCATTGCCTTGCAAAACAAACAAAAAAATAAACTTATTAAAGTATCATTAAAAAAAGAGTTACATTAGCAATTTTTTAGAAAATAATAATTCAGTTTTCTGCCATCACTATCTTCATTTTGTTATATCAGGATTTAGTATGTATGTGGAGACAAATCTTGATATCTTGAAAACACTCAGTGCTTTAAATATTTTGTTTGTTTTTGTTTTTCGTAAGACAATGGGGTTAGATGACAGATTTGAATTCAGGTCCTCCTTACTCCAGGGCCACTGTTCTGTCCATTGCACCACCTAGCTCCCCTTCACTGCTTAAATTTGATCCACATGTTAAAGGTCAAATAGAATTAAAACTTTTAATTTATAATTTTAAGTTTTTCTTGTGTTTCTCATATTTTGTATACAAGTAAAATTATAGATGTGCTTTACTTTTTTATTATGAAACTTTGAAATGGGTAAAATAAAAAAGAAGTATTTAATTCTAAATAATTTTTTATGCAAAATAAAAAAAATTGAGTATAATTTTTTTCAGAATTGTTAAATAAGAACTACAGCAGTTCTTTTAAGTAAAAATATAATCTGGAATGAAAGGATAACAACAATTTTAAAGTTCCTCCAATATTGATTTTACATAAATGGTAAATTATTGCATCTTTTTCCAATAAGTATGAAGTATCTAATGTATGCCAGGCAGTAAAGTAAATGCTGAGTATACAAAGAAAAACAAAAGAGAGACAGGGGAGAGACTAGCATAAAGAGAAATAGGGAAACGTTTCTTGGAAAAGATGAGGTTTTAAAGAAGACTTAAAGCAAGCCAGGGAGGTCATAAGGCAAAATGAAGAGGGAGAACATTCCAGGCATGAGGGAATATACAGTGAAAATGTATAGAATCTACTCAAAGTTTTGTGTGAGGAACAGCATGGAGGCCAGTTTAACTGGATCACAGAATTTGGGGAATAAGGGATAAAATGACTAGAAAAATGAGAGTTCAGGCTTTGAGCACCATAGAATTTTGTATTTGATCTGAAGTGATAGGGAGTCTCTTGAGTTCATTGAATGGAATCTGGGAAGTGACATCAGACCTCTACTTTAAAAAAAATTAATTTGGTAGGAAGATGTATTGGAGTAGACATTTGAGGCTAGGGGAAATTCATTCCAGTGGTACCAGCATGAGATAATAAGACCTTGTTCTAGGGTGATGAGAGAAAGGGGGCATTTATGAGAGGTTATGAAGAGAAAATGAATAGGCAAGTACAGTTAGAACAAGCTGAATGCTGTCTACAGAGCATTCAGTTTGATATGTCCAATAGACCATTGGAGATTCAGGTCTGGAGGTTAGAAAAGAAGTGAGGACTTGAATGAGTAAAGAGAAATGAAAGCATTCTTGGCAAATACTTTAACTCTGATCTATCATGTAACTGTCCAAGAATTTCATCTCTAGCAGCACAATAAGAAAGCCCCCAGCCATCCCTCTTAAATATGGTCCCAATTCTGAAAACCAACAAAATAGAACTGGGTTACTATTCCATTATTCCTAGTTGGAATATCTAGATGCCTCGGATCTGCTTTGAATACTCTTGATTTTTTTCAAACTAAACATTTTGGGCCCCACAAAATACTCAAAATTAAGATCATTGAGGGGGCACTGAGAGTCAGGGACTGGGACAGGTAGTGACTTGACTCAAAGAAAATCACCAATCCAACTATGAGCTTTTTAACTGCAACAATTTCAATATGCTATGGAAGCTGAAATTAGTGTGACTACTGACACCAGACTTACCCTCCAATGCATCCTCATTAGAGGATTTAAACTGTATTCATTTTCAATTGCATCACTTCAAAAGAGTCCTGTATTGTATTTTTTGTCACTTCATTTCCAGATTGGAAACCAAAGTTGGAGGCTTGAAGACGCTCAGATACCATTATAGTTCCAACCATAAACCATGTCAGCTAGTGATCTGGCAGGAATATTTTCAGATTCTGCTGGGCAGCTTCTGGGAAACCAGTCTTTGGGTTCTGGGGGGAGTATGAGTAGCATATACAATCAAGTGATAGATTAGTTTTGCCTTACTGGCTAAAGCTTTCTGCCAAATATTTCTGTATGATGATTAGACCATGAAGAGACAGATTAACTAGGTCAAGGTCTCCCACTGTCCAGACCAACCCCAGAAATCCTTTTTCCCCATACTTAAAGATCACTGAGTTAAGATGGTTCTGGAAGAGGCAGTGAGAAGAAGGTCTTTGCACAACATTCCCCTCACTTTAGTCAACATAATGTGCATGTCATGTCATCATTCATTTGTTGTCACGGTTTTCTTTGATTACAAAGGATCACAATCAATCAGTAAAGAAAAAGAAGAGAAAAAGGTCTAATGGAACCTTAGCGGAGTTAGTCAGAGTTATTATTAGGTGTGACCTGGATGAAGAGCCAAGAAAGGAGACTGAGAAAGAAAGAATAGTCAGACAAGTAGGGAGAGAACCAGGATAGAGTGTAATGGAAACCTTGAGAGAAGAGAATATCAAGATGGGGATAATGACCATTGTCAAAGACTGCAGAAAAGGGTGAGGACTGAGAAAAGACCAAAAATATGACATTTAAGAGATCATTGGTAACTTTGGAGAAAGCAGTTTCAGTTGAATAAGCTAGGAAGTCAGACTGCTGAGAATTAGAGACGTCAGTTGTAAAGAGCCATCTTCCTCAAATTTAGCTAAAAAGTGGAGGAGAGTTAGGAGATGTTAGTTAATGTGGTTTTAGGTTTGTTTGGTCTTTTGGAGTATAGAAGAATAGCTATTATTTATATATCGTTTATGAATTGTAAAGTGATTTGCAAATATTATCTTATTTAATCTTTACAGTGACCCTGTAAGCTAGGTGTAGTAATTATCCCTATTTTATAAATGAAGAAACTGAACCATAAAGCTATTAAGTGTTTAAGGTAGGAGTTGAATTCAGGCTTTCAGCCCAAAAAACTACTTAGAGCTGAGTGATATAGTGTTTCATTTATGGAACAATCAGGAGTCCAGTGTCACTAGATAAAAGAGATCAGTATTTCTATCTTGATTATCTCAGGAGTTGATCCTTTTAAGATTGAAGCACAACCAATAAAGGGAAAGGGGGCAACATTTATAATGTAGTAGCATTAAAAATTATTTAGAAAAGAAACTTCAAATATATTTTCTTAGAAGCTTCAATTTCAAGAAGAATATAGATACAAAAAGAAGGAATAAATAAAGTACATGGACCAAGGAATAGAAGTTTAGAATAGAAAGGAAAGAGAATGAGAACTAGGTAAAGAAATCCTTTTAGTTATTTTGATTTTTATTTTAATTAATAAAATAAAATAATTTTTTTTTTATTTTTAACTTCATTTTATTTTTCCAGTTACATGCAAAGTTAGTTTTCAATATTCATCCATTTACAAGCATAAGATTTCCATATTTTTCTATCACCCTCTTTTCCTTCCCATGGCAATGATCAATCTGGTAAAAGCTGTACATGTACAATTGTGTTCAACATATTTCCATATTAGTCCTGTTGTGAAAGAGGAATTAGAACTAAAAAGAAAAAAGCATGAGTAATAAAGAAAAAGATAAAACAACTTTAAAAAGTGAACAGTGCATTCAGAACTCTGCATTCAGACTCCGTAGCTGTTTTTTCTCTGGATGTCAATGTCAGTAGCAGATCTCTCAGGATTGTCCTTAATGATTGAATTGCTGAGAATAGCTTCATCATAGTTGATCATCTCACAATATTATTGTTAATGTGAACAATGTTCTCTTGGTTCTGCTCACATCACTCAGCATCAGTTCATGCAAGTCTTTCTATGCTTCTTTAAAGTCTAGCCACTCATGATTTTTTTTTGATCATGACTTTCAGGTAAGTCAGATTATTCTTAATTACCTCTCCTGGTTCTAAATTTCCAGGTTAGTTGTTTTATCAGTGGGGTATTTTATATTTTCTACTACTTTTATCGTTTTTTAAGTTTTTGTTTAACAGATTTTTAATTTCTCATGAAATCATTAGCTTCCCTTAGTCCTATTCTGTTTCTCAGGGAGGAATTTTCTTCATTTAACTTTGTTTTAGTTTTTTTTTTTGCAGGGCAAATGGGGTTAAGTGGCTTGCCCAAGGCCACACAGCTAGATAATTAAGTGTCTGAGACCGGATTTGAACCCAGGTACTCCTGACTCCAGCAGGGCCAGTGCTTTATCCACTGCACCACCTAGCCACCCCCTTCATTTAACTTTTACATCTCCTTTTCTTTTTTTTAGTCAATTTTATTTTTAAAAGAACTGTTAGGGGAGGCTAGATGGCGCAATCTGACACTGATTTAATTTATTTTCCCCTCAGTTTGCCAGGAAATGATAGAACTAGTTGCTGTGATCTTAGTTGGTTTTTTCCTAATGTTAATTTTCAAGCCATACATTTACAGTCTCTTCTTTTTTTGTTATTTTGGGGTGGGTTTTTTTGGCAAGGCAATGGGGTTAAGTGACTTGCCCAAGGTCACACAGCTAGGTAATCATTAAGTGTCTGAGATCAAATTTGAACTCAGGTCCTCCCGACTTCAGGGCCAGTGTTCTATCCATTGCGCCACCTAGCTGCCCCTCTTCTTTCACCTTCATCAATGGGCTTCTTAGTTCTTTTCTTTCTGCCATCTGAGATTGTTGATGTCTTTCCTGGCAATCTTAATTCTGCCTTTTGGTTTATCCACCCTGGCCTTTCTCATGATCTACTCTGTATGTAGGTTAAATAAATTAGGTATCATACTCCTTTCCTAGTCTTTAACCGGTCAGTTGGCCCATGTTTGCATGTAGCTGTTGCTTGTTTGCTTTTTTTAAATAAATTTATTTATTTTTTCCAAACACATGCATAATTTTTATCATTCTTTTTTTTGTAAGATTGTGAGTTCCATATTTTTCCATCTTCTTTCCCCTCCCCCTTCCCCATAGCACTAAATAATCTGATATAGGTTGTACATGTACTGTCATGTTTTGTTATATTTCCATATTAGGATATTGTAAAGAAGAATTAGAACTAAGGGAGAGAAAAGACCAAAGGGAAAAAGAAGCAAAGAAAAAGAAGTTTTAAAAAGTGAACATAGTATGCTTTGTTCTGCATTCAGAATCCTCAGTTTTTACTCTGGATGTGAATGAATGGCATTTTTCACAACATGTTTCTCAGAATTGTCCTTAATCACTGAACTACTGTTCTTATGCAACACTAGTATTCTGTAGCATACCATAGCTTTTTTAGTTCAGATCCTCAATTTCCAATTCTTTGGCACAACAGAAAGAGCTCCTTTAAATACTTTTGTACATATGGTCCTTTCCCATTTTTTTATGATGTCTTTCAAATATAGATCTAGTAGTGGTATTGTTGGATGAAAGGGCATGCAACAGTTTTATTACTCTTTAGGTATAGTTCCAGATTGCTTTCCAGAATGGAGACACAATTCCAACCAGCAGTGTAATTAGTATTCCAGTTTTCCCACATCTCTCCAAAATTTATCATTGGCCTTTTTTTGTCATATTGGCCACTCTGATAGATGTGAGGTGGTACTTCAGAGTTATTATCAATTTGCATTTCTCTAATCAAAAGTAGTTTAGAGTATTTCTACCTATGCCTGTATATAGCTTTGATTTCTTCATCTGAAAACTGCTTATTTATATCTTTTGACCACTTATCATTTCAGGGAATGAGTTGTATTCTTTTTTTAAAAAATTATTTATTTATTTTGAATTTTACAATTTTCCCCCTAAACTTGCTTTCCTCCCCTCATGCCCCCACAAAAGGCAGTCTGTTAGTCTTTACATTGCTTCCATAGTATACATTGATCTAAGTTGAATGTGATGAGAGAGAAATCTTATCCTTAAGGTGAAAAAAAAAGTATGAGATAACAAAATTACATAATAAGATAACAGGTTTTTTTTTAATTAAAGGTAATGGGGGAAGAGCCAAGATGGAAGTAGAAGAGCCTTTCCTAGGTGGTCTCTCCAAAATATTTCAGAAATCTTAAAATTAACTAAATTTTTGAGACTCAGAACCCACAGAAAGATCCAGTGAGTCAATTCTTCAGCCCAAGGCAACCTGGAAAATAGTGGGAAAACTCTGTCCCACGGGGTTAGAGGGGCAGCCCACCAGAGTGAAACAACTTCAGCCTCCCAGGAGTAGCCCTAGGGCCTGGGAACTGTGGCTCCTGGCAGCAGAAGCAGTTTCCTGAGCACAACTTGGAAGATCAGCAGGAAGACCTCTGCCAGAGTGAGCAGGAGGCCCAGGCCCTCATCATTGCCGCAGCACTTAGCATGCCCAGATCCAGGAAATGGAAGCAGACTCGTGCAGCTGGCAAGCAGGAGCCCCTAGGCAGCTGCACCCTGACTGCTCAGCCCACCCAAAGTAAGGGAGTGGAGGGAGACTCCCGAGGTCTATGCCCTGTCCATGGAACAGAACTCAGGGGCTCTGACCAGTCTTGACCTCCCATAGAACAGGGATATGCCCCCAGCCCCATGGCAGAGGAGTGTGGTTGTGGTCATTCACAGACCAGGAGAGCTGTCAGAGCTTCACACACACTGGGGTCCTTGTGGGGGGGTGACTCAATAAAACTCAAAAGTCAGGAAGTGCCCCAAAACCAGGCACAGGCTGGGGAAATAAATAAACAGAAGGGGGGAAAAAGGAACCTGACCACTGACAAATACTTTGTCTGTGATCCCAAGGAGAATCAAAATACTCATTCTGAAGATGAGGAACTACAAGCTTCTGCATCTAAAGATTCCAAGAAAAATAGAAGTTGGACTCAGGCTATGACAGAGCTCAAAAAAATATTTTGAAAATCAAGTAAGGGAGATAGAAGAAAAATTGGGAAAAGAATTAGAGAGAGATGCAGGAAAAACATGAAAACGAAGTCATCAGCTTAGTCAAGGAGATCCAAAAAAATGTTGAAGAAAATAACATGTTAAAAACCACCTTAGGGGCAGCTAGGTGGCACAGTGGATAGAGCACTGACCCTGGAGTCAGGAGTACCTGAGTTCAAATTCAGCCTCAGACACTTAATAATTACCTAACCATGTGGCCTTGGGCAAGCCACTTAACCCCAGCAAAAAATTAAAAAAAAACAGCTTATGTCAAATGGATTAAATAGAGAAAAAAGTTATTGAGGAGAAAAATACTTTAAAAAGCAGAATTGGCCAGATGGAAAAGGAGATAAGAAAGCTCTTTAAGGAAAACAAATCGTTCAGATGTAGAATGGAGCTAAAGGAAGCTGATGACTTTATGAGAAACCAAGACAGAATATTTCAGCACCAAAAGAATGAATCATTAGAAGAAAATGTGAAACATCTCATTGTAAAAATAACCAATCTGGAAAACAGATTCAGGAAAGACAATTTAAAAATTATCGGGATATCTGAAAGTCATGATCAGGAAAAGAGCCTTGACCTCATTTTTAAAGAATTCCTACAGGAAAATTGCCCTGATATCCTAGAAGCAGAGGGCAAAATAGAAATTGAGACAATTTACCAATCTCTCCCAGAAAGAGATCCAAAAAAACAACCCACAGGAATATTATAGCCAAGTTCCAGAACTCTCAAGTCAAAGAGAAAATATAACAAGCAGTCAGGACACAATTCAAATATTGTAGAGCTGAAATCAGGATCACACAGGACTTAGCAGCAACTGCATTAAGGGCTCCGCATTACTTTATCACGCATGTGGGTCTATATTTTTTTGGGGGGAGAGGCTATTATGTTTACTCTTAAACAAGAATATTGTAGCAACGTATAGAAAATCATCATTTGTACAAAATAAGAATAAATAAAAAAAACTTTTAAAAGGGGTCCCTGACATCCTCTGGGACTTGAGGAATTCTTTAGAAATACAAATTTCACCAGGTGCCTTTGGTTCTGAAAATAATAAAACTCAAGTACTTGACCTGGGGATCCAGGATATACTGTAAAATTGTTCAAAGAATCACAAAGCACCTTCATCATCCTAATTATCTCACTGTATCTGTTAAATTCCACAAGTACCTTCCCCTTCCCCAAGTGTGGCTGGAACAATAAGATAGTAAATTCCTTGGGAAGCTCATGAATATGTGACTCTCCCCATCTTAGGAAATATGTTCAAACAAAGACCCTTTCTGTATATACAAGACCCCATATTTACATATGATAAGATGATCTTTGCTCCTGTATGCTTCTGTATCCTGCCTGCTCTCAGTATTTCCCCCCCAATTGTCCTGAACCCTATCCCTTGAACACTCAGGTACTGTCTGATTTGGGTATTCCATCCCCAGATAGTCCCCTGGAATAAAGATCTCCATACCTATCAAACTCTGGTCTTGCTCTTTGGCTTTAACAATACCTTCATTCAGCTTTTTAGGATGTTGACTGTTTCCTTAAAATTCTCTACTGTTTATTCTAATCAATTTATTCTCTTTCCAAATTTTCCTCTGGAACTCTTTATTTTATTTAATTTTTTTATGTTAGAATTTGATTGAAAGTTCTGAGGGCAAAAACATCAGAAATATTAGAAGTACTGTGCTGCTCATGTTCTTGTAACAAAGGTGTTTGGCAATGATGGCTGGATAGAATCTGCTCTTATATGAGAAGTCATCAAAAGCTTCAGTTGTTCTCTGACATTATAAGCTCATATGAAATGTATTATTTACTCTATCAAAGTTATCACATACTACTTTGGCATCTAATGAACTGAGGTAATGGATAAATATTACAATATATTTTGATAGCTTTTGTTTGATATTACCCACTTGCCTAACAGCTGGCAACACAGCTTTCTGCAATATAGAAAGAGTATAGCAATAATTGCGGAAAAATAGAGTATGACAACTGCCACACAAAAATAACTTTCATCAGTCTGGAAAGTAAGGTCCAGACAGCTGTCTAAACTGATCATTGATCAGATATCACAACCACTACAGTTTCCGACTTTTTAGTGGTGAATCTTCATTAATGCAACAAGAATATAAAAGTGACTTAAATCACTTATTATTGTGTGGATAACTACCTCATAGTATTGTTATGGAGAAGTAATCCTCAAGTTTAAGCTTTGAATTTACATGTGCAAATGATTACTCTTTCAAATAAAAGCAGAATTTATCTTAAAAAAATGAGGGTGTAGAGAGAAAAGACTGAAGACTGGTGTATACAATTTATTGGATTCTGTAGGTCCATAGTACCATAATCACCCTACATTTAGTGCAAATCATAAAATTTCAGTGCTTTCGCCTTTTATTAATTGGGGAATGACTCATACTCTTATAGATTTGACAAAATTCTTTGTAAATTTTAGATGAGACCTTTATTTGAGAAACTCAATAAATTTTCCCCTCAATTTTCTGCTTTCCTTCTGATTTTGACTACATTAGTTTCATTTGGATTGCACCTTTTTAATTTAATGGAATCAAAAGTATACATTCTATACCTAACTATGCTCTTTTTTCTCTTGTTTATCCATAAGTTACTCATCTATCCATAAGTATGATATTATGTTCTATATTATTTTCTTGTAATATTTCTCATTATATATAGTGTATGTAGCCATTTTCACTTACCTTAGAAAATGGTATAAGATAATGATCTACCATAGGTCAATTAACATTTATCAGATTATAGTGTATGATGACATAAAGAGAAAAATGATATACTGCCTTTAACACTATTTGATGAAAATCGTGATATATACATAAAAGTAAATACAAACTATATACAAAGTACATTAAAGAATAATTTTGATGAGAGATGAAGATAATATCAATGAGGAAGTCAAAGGAAGGTTTCATAGGTAATTAGCTGAATTTTCAGGAATGTTTCAAATTCTAAAAAATGGTAAAACCTATGTAAAGGCAAATAAGTGGGATATTCTGTGTGAGAAATATGACTGGTTATACTCTAAAGCATATAAAAGGAAATCATCAGTAATAAGACTGATCTATTCTTCCTTAGGTGATAAGTAGCTCCTTCTACTGAAAAGCATTCAGTTCACTCTAAAGAATTTCAAATGTTTTTAATCTCTTAAAAGTACTGCTGTTCTTTTCTCCCCAATTTCTTTATGCATTTTTATTCTCTAAGATTGTGACTACCCCAGATTCTTTTCCCTTTCCTCTATTAAACTCTTACTTCATTTTTGGAGAAAAATTTCAGTGACTCTAACAATCTGCAACACTCCTTCATTTCATCTAGGAAGTAGAGCAACCTACGTTTGAAACACAGATAAATGTTATTTGGTTATGGCAGAAATAGGAAAATTATATACATACTTGATTCAAGTCACTCCCATACTTGATTGAGAGTATCTGCCTTGTTTTTGAAAAAAAAAAACAGAATAGTATTGGTGTTTACATCACACAACTCTAACAACTAGGCTTTTATATCATATCTTACTAATTTGATAATTGTTTTATTTTTTTCTTTACTTTCAATAACTTTGCAGCTATACTTTCTTCCTTACTACTTTGCATCATCTTCCTTATCTTCTTCCCCACTTTGATCCCACCTATTTTTCCATAGCATTCTCTCCCACCTTATAATTTTGTCTTTTTTTTTGAGTACTCTACTGAAATGCTGATTTTGGGGGCAAATTTATGTTGTATCCTTTTGCCTTACTAAAACTATTCTCTTGATTAGTTTTTCCTGATATTGTATGGTTGTGTAAGTATACCATCATTTCATCTGCAAATTGAGAGGATTTTGTTCAATATTTATACTATTATGTTCTCATATCTTATTGCTATAGCTAGAATTAATCTAGTATACAATTGCTTCAAAAACTATGTCAAATAATAATGGAAAAATAGGACATTCTTATTTTTTCTTTCTTTCTATGGAAGTTTAAACAAATCTAAAAGACATAACTAGAAGAACACTCCCAATTTGTTGGATGGATGGATGTCTTTTTAAAATATATTTTATTTTCCCCAAATTATATGCTAAAATTATTATTTTTTTTATGTTTTTGTGAGGGAAGTGGGGTTAAGTGGCTTGCCCAAGGCCACACAGCTAGGTAATTATTAAGTGTCTGAGACCAGATTTGAACACAAGGCCAGTGCTTTATCCACTATGCCACCTAGCTGGCCCCTGTTAAAATTATTAAAATTTTGCCCAATTATATGTTAAAATTATTAAATTAAAATAATTTTTTAAACAATTTGACTTCCAAATTCTATCCTTCTCTCCCTGAGATGGTAAACAATCATGAGCAATTATTTAAAACATCCATATTAGTCATTTTATACAATTCTCGAATAAACAAAATTAGGGAAAGTTAAAAAATAAGTTTCCCTCTGTATTCAAACAATAGTTCTTTCTCTGGAATAGAATAGCATGCCTCATCATTAATCCTTTGGAATTGTCTTGGATAATTGTATTACTGAGAATAGCTAAATTATTCACAATTTTTAGAAATAAACTTTTGTTCTCCAATTATATAGTCATAGTTTCTATCATTTTTTGCAAGGCTTTGAATTTTTCAATTTCCCCTCTTTCTCCCCTTCCACCAACAGATATGCACAGAGCAATATTGAATGTGTTGAGAGAAAAGATTTAGCAGTAAGGAGGAAAGAAAATATTAGAGATAGCAAAATAATGTAGTACATAAGACAACTTCTTAAAAACTGAAGATAATAATCTTTGGTCTTTGTTCAAATTCCAGTTCTTTCTCTGGATACTGATGGTATTCTCTATCAAAGATCCCCTGATTATTGCAGTTATCGAGTGAGCAAATTCATCAAGATTGATCATCATTGCACATTGTTGTTAAGGTGTACAAGGTGTACAATGTTCTGATTCTGCTCATCTCACTTAGCATCAATTCATGCAAGTCTTTCCATGCTTCTCTGAAATCCCATCCCTCCTGATTTCTAATAAAACAATAACATTCCATTACACACACACACACAGAGACATATATATACCACAATTTGTTCAGTCATTCCCCAAATGATGGACATCCCCTAGATTTCCAATTTTTTTGCCACCACATGCAGCTATGATTATTTTTGTACATGTGGAGTTTTACCCTTTTTCATGATCTCTCTTCAGGATACAGATGTGTTAATGGTATTGCTGGATCAAAGGATCACATTTTTATTGCCCTTTGGGCATAATTCCAGACTGCTCTCCAGAAAGGTTGGATCAATTACCAGCTACACCAACAATGCATTAGTGTTCTAGATTTCCCACATTCCCTCCAATACTGATCATTTTCCTTTCTGAACATATTGACAAATCTGAGAGGTATGAGGTGGTACCTCAGAGATGCTTTAATTTGTATTTCTCTAATCAATAATGAGTTAGAGCAGTTTTTCATATGACTATAGATAGCTTTGAGTTCCTCATCTTAAAACTGCCTTTGCATATCACGATTCATTATGGCAAAATATTGTTACTTTGTAGTACTGCTTTCTCCTGATGCTTCTCACTTCACTTTGTATCAGTTCAAGTATATTGATCTCAAGATTTTTTCCTGAACTCTTGCAGCTTGTTATTTCTTATAGCACAGGTATTCTATCACAATCTTATATATATCAGGGTTTGTTTAGCCATTCTCCAATTGATGAGCATTCCTTCAATTTCCAGTTCTTACTTAACGAAAAAAGATCTGCTATAAATATTCTTGTACAAACTCATCCTTTTTCTGTTTTATATCTCTAAGATATAGATGTAGCAATGGTATTGCTGGAGCAAAGGATATGCAATTTTATAGCCTGTTGTTTAAATTGCTCTCCAAAAGAGTTGGATCTGTTTACAACTCTATCCCAATGCATTAATGTTCCCACATCCCCTCCAACATTGATCATTTTCCTTTTTGTCATAAAGTATTTTTATATTTTAAAATTTTTTTTCTTTGTGTGAAAACTGCCTCTTCATATCTTTTGATCATTTATTAGTTAGAGAATGACTTGTATTTTCATGAATTTGATTCAGTTCTCTAGATATTTGCTAAATGAGACCTTTATCAGAGATACTTATAAAATTTCCTCTTCCCTAGTTTTCTATTTTACTTACCTATTTTATATCTTGAAATATTCTTCATATTTTCTTTGGTCCTAAATTCTCTCCTTATTCATATGTCTGACAAACCATTCCTTGCTCTCCGATAGTTATGATTCATCCTTTATGCTGATGATTTATGTGAATTTTATTTTGTATCTTGTAACTTTGCTAAAATTTTTAGTTATTTAGTTTTTAGTTGATTCTCTTGGATTTTCTAAATATACTGTCATAACATTTGCAAACAGTGATAGTTTTGTTCCCTCATTGTCCTAATTCCTTCAATTTTTATTCTTCTCTTATTGCTGTATCTAACATTTCTAGTTTAATATTGAATAATAGAGGTTATAATGGGCATAGTGGGGAGGAATGGATGGAGGGAATTACAATCAGCAACAACAGTTATGGAAGTAACTTCTGTGATGGACTTATGATAAAGAATGTGATTCTCCTGAGATAGATTTGATTTATTTTGAGTTTTACAATTTTCCCCTCATCTTGCTTCCCCTCCCTCCATCTCCCACAGAAGGTTGTTTCCATGGTATACATTTCTCTAAGTTGAACTTGATGAGAGAGAAATCATATACTTAAGGAAGGAATGATAAAGTATCAGGGATAGCAAAATTACATAATAAGATAACTTTTTTTCTCAAAGTTCTTTGATCTTTGTTCATTCTCTACAATTCTTTATCTGGATACAGATGGTATTCTGTATTGCAGATAGCCCAAAATTGTCAAGTCCATCAACGTTGATCATCACCCCCATGTTGCTGTTAGGGTGTACAGTTTTCTGGTTTGCCTTATCTCCCTCAGCATCAGTTAATGCAAATCCTTCCAGGCTTTTCTGAATTCCCACCCCTCTTGGTTTCTAATAGAACAATAGTGTTCCATGACATACATATACCACAGTTTGTTAAGCCAATCCTCAATTAAAGGACATTCACTTAATTTCCAATCCTTTACCACCATAAACAGAGCTGTTATGAATATTTTTGTATAAGTTATGTTTTTACCCTTTTTCCATGATCTCTTCAGGGTATAGACCTAGTAGTGGTATTGCTGGATCAAAGGGTATGCACATTTTTGTTGCCCTTTGGTCATAATTCCAAATTGCTCTCTAGAAAGTTTGGATGAATTCACAGCTCCTCCAACAATGTATTAGTGTCTCAGATTTCCCACATCCCTTCCAATATTGATCATCGTACTTTCTGGTCATATTGGCCAGTCTAAGAGGTGTGAAGTTGTACCTCAGCGATGCTTTAATTTATATTTCTCTAATAAGTAATGATTTAGAGCAATTATTCATATGACTATGGATTACTTTCTTTTCTTAATCTGTAAGTTGTCATTGCATATCTCTTGACCATTTGTCAATTAGAGAATGGCTTGTTTTTTAAAAATTTAACTCAGTTCCCTGTATATTTTATAAATGAGTCCCTTGTCAGAAATACTAATTGTAAAAATTGTTTCCCAATTGGTTTTGTCTTGCAAAACCCTTTTTAATTTACAGCCATTTTAATCAAAATTGTCTAGTTTGTTTTTAATGATGTTTTCCATCTCTTCCTCGATCATTAACTGCTTCCCTTTCCATAGATCTTACAGGTAAACTATTCCTTGGTCTCCTAGTTTGCTTATGATAGTGGATTTTACGTTTAGATCCTGTATGATGACTTGTATTCTTATACATTTGCCTCAGTTCTCTATATATCAGAGAAATGAGAACATTATTAGAGATATTTATTGTAAAAATTGTTTCCCAATTTTTTGCTTTCCATTTACTCTTAGTTACATTGGTTTTATCTAAAAGCTTTTTTATTTTAATGCAATCAAAATTACCTATTTTGTATTTCATTATATTTGTAACTCATTTGACTTTTGTAAGAACTGGGATGCTCTACCACTTGTGCGTATATGTTTCAAATTAAAGTTGCTTCATTGTTTTCAGAATCTTTTAGCGAGATGTAGTTTTCTTATCTCTTTTAATTAGGTCTATTTTTGCTTTTACTTCATCTAGATCACGATTGTTACCCATTGTTACTTAATTTTGCTGAGTAGATGATTCTTGATTGTCAAGCTAGCTCCTTTGCCTTCTGTATTAATCTGTTTTATTAATTCCTAAATCCTGTGTAATCCTGATTTTAACTGAAACATGCTAGATTCTGTTCTAGTTCCTTAACTTTACTCTGTTTTGTATCTCTTCTTCAAATGTGTTTCTTGTAAAAAAAAACATATTCTAGAATTCTGGTTTTTGATGTTAGCTATCTTCTGTCTTATGGGTGAGTTCATTCCATTCACATTCATAATTATGATAACTGTATATTTCTCTCCAATTTATTTTTTCTACTGTTTGTCCTCTCTCTTCACTCTCCCTCTTTATCAGTGTTTTGCTTCTATCTACCACTCTCTTGGTCTGCCCTCACTTCTGTCAATTTCCCTCTTCCCCCTTTACATATTTTCTGTCTGGGAATTTTTACAATAATTTTTTTGTCCAGTAAGATAGATTTCTACATTTAATTGATGGTATATATTATTCCCTCTTTTAGTTAATACTAGTGAGAGTAAGGAGTCTTACCCGTACCCTCTGTGTTTGCATATTCCTTCTAGCTATACTATTAGTGATACAATTTTAAAGAATTACAAGTATCATCTTGAAAGTAACAGTGTAAACAATTCAGCTCTTTTGAATCCCTTATGTTTTCTTTTCTCACTTTACTATTTACACTTCTCTTGGGTCTTGATATTAAAGATCATAATTCTATTTTCTCCTTATGGAAGCTTAAAATTGTTCTATTTCATTGAATGACTAATTTTTCCCTTTATGTGTTATTCTTAATTTTGCTGAGTAGATGATTCTTGATTGTCAAGCTAGCTCCTTTGCCTTCTGTATTAATCTGTTTTATTAATTCCTAAATCCTGTGTAATCCTGATTATGGCTCCCCAATATTTGAGTTATTTCCTTCTGGTCACTTGTAGTATTTTTTCCTTGACTTGATAGTTCTGAAATTTGTCCCTAATGTGACTTGGGGTTTTTATTTTGGGATCTCTTTTATAAGGTGATGGGTGGATTCTATCAGTGTTTTATTTTGCCTTCTGGATCAAGGACATCAAGGCAGTTTTCCTAGGCAATTTCCTGAAAGATGTCCTCTTGATTATGATTTTTTGTGTAGTCTAGTGATTATGTCATTGACTCTCCTGCATCTAGTTTTCTAGGTCAGTTGTTGTTCCTATGAAGTTCCTTACATTTTATTTTATTTTTTCCATTCTTTTGAATTTGTTTGATTGATTCTTGATGTCTCATAGTCATTAGCTTCAACTTGCCCAAGTCTAACTTTAAGGAGTTGTTTTCATCAACTAGCTTTAGTACTTTCTTTACTCTTTAGCCAATTGTACTTTTTAAGGAGTTGTTTTCTTCAGTGGATTTTTGTGTCTCCTTTTCCATTCTACTTTTTAAGGAGTTTTCTTTTTCTAAACTATTGACTCTTTTTTCATAATTTTCTTACATCACTCTCATTTTATTTTATTTTTCTTCTACTTTTTTCATATGATTTTGTAAGCTTCTTTTTGACTTCTATGAATTCTTTCTGGGCTTGAGACCAGCTTCCATTTTTGTTTGATGTTTTGTCCATAGACATTTTATCATAGTTGTCCTGAGTTTATATCTTGATCTTCCCTGTCACCATAACTTTCTATGATCAATTTTTTTTGGTTGTTTTTTTTTTTTGCTTATTTTTTTTGACCTTTTTTCTTTTAAATTTGGTCTTTGCTCCTTGTCTCAGGCTTCTTGTGCACAGACTGCAAACCCTTTCTGTTTACCTGGTGCTGCAGGTATCTTGCCCTGAGGCCAACAGGGTACTTTCATGTCTGTACTGCACTGAGGGTGATGGGTGGAGAGTGACTCTCTGCTGAGTGGCCGTAGGATTCTGGCAGCTTACCTGATACTTAGCTGGGCTCCTAGTGCTGGTGTTGGGGTGTGCCTCTGTGTTTTCTCAGGGCTACAGTGAAGCAGGTGGTGGTCTGGTTGCTAGAGGGGTACTTCTTTGCTCAGAGCTCAGCTAAAATTTATGGCAATTCTAGTAACCAGTCTACCCATTCTCCTTGCTGTGCTGAGGCACATGGGAGGTTCTGGTGTTACCTGCTCTTCTACACAAGCTCACAGTAGTTTGCTGAGGGGCTTGCTGGGAACTTCCTGCCCTGAACTGTGCTTCCCTTTTATCTGAGTCAGACAGATCTTTCCTGCTGGTCTTCCATGCTTCTTGGGCTCAAAGATTGTATCACCCATCTTTTTTGCTGGTTCTGCTATTCCAGGGTTACTATTTTAGTTTTTTGATGGTGAATAAAGGAAATAGATAGATAGATATAGAATATAGAATATACAGCAATTTGCTATTCCCATCATCTTAGTTCCTGAAAATCCTGTCTTTGCCAAGGTGTTTCTGTTTGTTGTTTTTTGCTACTTCCTATAAAGTTTTGCAAATCTCTGTCGCATAGTTCTTCGGGCTCTGTATCTGCCAGATCTAATATTATTGCAATAGACATATTGCCACATTCTTCTTCCCTTCCACTTTGTCTCTTCTCATTCCAATCCATCTTTTGTATACAGGCAAGCTGTATAAAAGATAAACTGGAAATATCCAAAGAATTACAATCAATAGTAAAATTAAGATGAGTTGAAACAAAGGAATCCAGGAGGTGGGGAGGAGGAGAAATAGCAATGTAAATACCCAGAGAAACACCAAGGAATCCAGTGTTATATTGATCTTAGAGTGTGTTAGGGCATATTAGGTAGGGAGTGGTGAGAGTGGAGCAAATAATGAAGCACTTTGAATGCAAAGAGAATTTTATAGTCAATCCCAGAGGCAGTGCAGTCCCCTGGTGTTTTATTCAGTGATTGTGGGTGTTATGGTCAAATCTGAACTTTAGGAAGATTGTTTTGAGAAAGCTAAATTAAAGATAAATTGTAATGAGAGTTTTTGTTAATGTAAAGAAAAGGAAGGAGAGCTATAGGATGACAGCTAGTGAGGATGGATATATCGAGAGGGTTTCATCTTTTTCTTTTCTTAGACATGACCATGTTTGCAGGCAGTAGAGAAAGAACTGGGAATGAGAATTTAAAAATAAGTGAGAAAGTAGGGTCAATAGAACCATCTGTAGGACACAAGATGTAATGAACACTTGTATATGTATAGGATTTTGCCTTGACAAGGAGAGGGGCCTCCTCTTCATTTGTAGATCAAATGAGAAAATAATTGTAAAGTGCTTAGCACATAATAAGCTCTATAAATATTAATATGGCTGTTAATTATTACTCATATGAGACATAGATAATGGCAGAAGACATCTGGTTTATGTGAGATGAAGAGGCAGCAAAATAATAATATATACCAGGGAATGTGTCAAAAATAGTAACATGCAGATCATTTTTATAATAATAAGCCTTCCTCCAAATTCTGTCTTATCCCACCATTGACTGGTGAGATAGGCTCACAATCTCTTCATTAATATTATCCAACCAGTGCAAAGCAAATTCAGTCCTCATTATCCTAATTATTCATAACTAATCTCTATCCTATTGGGAAGTTACCATAATTATTCACAGCTTAACTTATATCCTATAAAAAGTGAGATTCTACAATTCTTCATCATACATTTCCTCTGACTAAATTTGGAGATATACAATCTGAAAAAAAAAAGAGCTAATTTAATTCTTCTTAAAATTACATGATTTTCAAGAATATGGAAACCAGACAGTTTTTACTTCTAAATAAGGAATAAAAATAAGGTGAAACAGAACTGTATTCATGAGAAGGCTGTATTGAAGGTCATTCTCAGTTGTGCATTAAGAATGGTTTTTTTTTCTATCTATGAACAAAACTCAAGAGCAAGAGAAATTCTATTTAAAGTAACTGTAGACAGTATTAAATCCTTGAGAATCTACCTCCCCAGGCAAAACCCAGAAACTGTATGAGAAAGGTTCTCATGAGGAAACATTAGAGGAGACACATGGATCTTTAAAAGCAATTTTTTCCTTCAGCCTTTCCTTCATGACCACATACATAAAGATTTTAAAGCGCTTATTTTACTTTCAAAACTTAATTTTAAAGTGCTTTTGAACAGTGTCATTTTATCTTAAGATTATACTCATGAATAATAATAAATATGTGAGCACAAATGGTCTTTTATAATTCTTTGATCATCAGAACATGTTTATGATTTACATGAGACCAAAGAATTTCTGTTGCCATTGTGATAAGAGGAAGATTGTGATGGGAAAGAAACTGACTCAGCTCTTTCTACCACAATAATAAGAGGAAACTGCCTCTATCACCCTCACTGCACAATAAAGCTTGGGTTACAAAACCATAGCTCCCTCCTCTGACCAACTGGCAGGGGTCCTTATCTTCTCACTCCTAATGTATATACTTTTATCTTCCCCTATATTTTATATAAAGTTGCTGAAGCAAATTCTCTAGGTTCTTTGATTTTTTTCAGACAAATGAGCTGGCATTCTGAGCATTAATAAAATGTACAGATATCTAATCAGTGGATCCTCTGGATAATTTTTACTGTGCCTTCCCAAAACCTTAAGATATTTTTGTCATTGTATGGTTTTTCCTTTAATACATGTCATTTGGAGTAAGATGCTTGTCCATTTGTTCAGTTACATTCTATCAATAAAAGTCCACCCATTTAAGTTTGACATCTCTGCTTCCTATACTTAGTGGTAATTTACTTGGCTTGTTACTAAAAGCTGAAGTTCTTTTTAAAATGTTTACAACCATCAAACTGAGTATCTGTCAGACTGTATGCTTTGGCTATTTAAAAACTATAAATGTACTTGAATTTTTTATATATGCCAAAAATCTGTTAAGTTTATAATTCTTTCATAAAAGTGAACTAGGCAATTTTTTAACCTTTAATTTCATTTTTAAACACTTTCTTCACTATAATAGTATTATTTTCCTCGATGGGTCATTTTATTCTTCCTGGATATCTCATTTCCTGCTTTGAACTTCCTTACAGTTTGATATATGATACAATATTTTCTTTCACAATTACTTTTATCTTTTCTCTTAATTAAATTGATATAATTTTGGTTTTACATGGGAAAGAAGTCATATGAAAAAGTTTATAATGGTTTGTATTTAGAAACAGAGTAATTGAGTGTACAGTTTGTCCCAAAAGTCTTAGTATAGTTTTTAAACTTTAACTTTAATTCACAAGTCATTTAAGTTAGCTAAAATGGTTTTGCATACTTTAAAAAATCTATAACATTTTTATTTTCTGAGAACTAGGCAATCTAAAGGATGGTCTCTATTGTTCTTAGAGATAAAGCTGCCTGTTTTGCTATTCTCAAGGGATTACAAGCATCTCATAGCAACATTAAATTATTTGAACATAATGACATGGTTCACCTGGAGTTCCTACTGAAAGAACAAGAGATTGAAGATCAAAAGGTATGAGATTCTTTTGAAGGAAAGAAAGCTTTTTTTTGGCTCTTCCTCAGAAGTAGAAGTATTTAATTTGTTGAATGGCAACCTGTCAAGAAAACTTATTCTCTTTCTAAATTTACATATTGGTAACAATTTTCATTTAATGCTGTTCTTTACATTTTGATATCCACTAGCCAGTTTAATTTCTAAATTTCATTCTACTGCTATAATTGCATCAGATATGGATTTGAACTCTAATGTAGAAAAATTTTATGTTAATAGTCTATTTTTTAAATTAAATAGGCCAAAGGAAAAATAGCACATGTGTTTCTCCTTTTTCTTTTTTGTGCACTGGAAAAACTGTTTAAAAACTCTGGTTTGGTATAGAAAGGTCATTATAAATATAAGAATTCAAAAGTGGCTTTCATAGACTTGACATTCTTATATTAAAAAAATTTGAAAAATTGCCTTACTAATAAGCATCCATTCAAAGGTCCTTTAGAAGTCTTTTCTTTGCCTAGTCCCTGGAGTCTCCAATCTACCTCATTTAGAAGTCCATGGGAACTGTATCAGATAGATTTGTGTACCTATTTTAAAAAACATTTTGAAGTAAGAAAGTACTTACCAAATTTGGATATAAAGTTCATGAGTTAAGTTAGAAACTATCATGTATGATAAATAAAAATCAAGCAAATGAATACTTTTTTTAATCAGTTTTCATCTGTTTTCCATCTTGAATATTCATAGCACTCAGAAGGTACACCTCTCTACTTATTGTTTGTTATAGATTAAAGGTATTAAATTAATGTCCTAAAAAGCAGAGATACCCCTCAAACTTTTGATTGATTGAAATACATACCACCTGTACAGAGCCATAAAGGAAAGGTTAAAAATATCTTGATCTTTAAAAAAACTTCTTCCTACTTTTTAACTTTCTCATTTTGATATGTACTGCAAATGATATTGGTATCTAGTTTTCTGGTAAAGCATAGTTTTTCTATGTAGTTTTCATTTTTAAAAATTACTGTATTAAATTTTAATTCTGAATCATAAGTAAAAGTTACATTACTTTTGGAGGAAGAGTATTATCTTCCTTTGAAAGTAAAAATTTATCCAGGTTTTAAACCTACTTTGGACTAAATATGTTTTTCATTAAAACATTTGTTCACAAAGACTGGTTTTTGTTTTTGTTGTGGTTTGGGTTTTGGGATTTTTTTTTCTTTATAATTCCCTTCCATCTCTTGGAGGCAGCTAAGTGTCTCAATGAATAGAGCACTAGAAGGCCCAAGTTCAAATTTGACCTCAGACCCTTACCAGCTATGTGACCCTGGGCAAGCCTCTTAACCTCTGTTTGCCTTAATCCACTGAAGAATAAAATAGCAAACCATTCCAATATCCTTACCAAGAAACCCTGTGGATTATAAAATCCATGGAGTCATGAGGAGTCAAACTTGAATAAATGATTGAACTATAACCTCTCCTATGTTATCTTATTAAGCTTATTAACCTTAACCTTTTCTCTGAGGGATAAAAATCCACTTTAAAAAAAAATATTGAGAGACCCCTCTGAGCAAAAAGAAAAAAAAGTTTATTGTGGCTTTTCTTGTGAGAAGGACACACTAACAAGTTTCACAAAGGTAGTGAAGATCAAGGAGCTGCCCCAAATTGACATAGTCAGACAAGATTATATGGCCTAATTCGATCCCCTCCTCCTCCCTGTCCTCTCTCTCTCTGTTGACTCATTGGTTAGTGTTCAAAGTTGGAAAGAAAAGAATGTAAGGTTTTCATAAAATATTACCTCACCATCCAGATGGTGAGAACATCAAAAAGACTTTTAATGACCTTCTATGTCTGTCTAAGTGAAATAATGTCTGAGTATTCAAGGTCTTCTACTATCCTCCTAGTCAGTAAAAATAGTCTTATCATCAAACAAGAGGCTTATGAGTTTCTTTGGAATGCAAGGTTTTTCTCATGAGAAAAAAAAGTATACTAGTCTTCTAGTAGTCAGTAAAAGTAGTCTTTTCAAAAGTTAAGAGAGTGAGCCTCCTGTTTGGAATACAAGGGACTTTCTTATAGAAATAGTTTAAGAATAATAGTTGGTTCTTTTTTTTAATATCTCTTAACCCAGAGAGGACTTAACTAGGAATATTAACCCTGAAATGGTTTTATTGGGAATATTCCACTCATCTCCTTAGAGCTTTTAAAGCCCATATTATTATAGCCACCAAAATTAATATTCAGTGATCCTTATCTTTGGTTTTTTCACCTTGTATTAAATCTAAATGGAAAATAAGGAAGAATGGCATTAGCCAATGTTTACTCCCTCTACTTTGGCTCTGTATGAAGCTCTGTCACTCAAATCGTCAGAATATCTCTTCATTCCCTTCCTAAATTTCTATTGTGTCAGGTCCTATTTTATATTGATTGTTAGGAAATTTTTAAAGGAAAGTATATTAGAATGATCTGGCTGGTTTGAGGCATGTCCACTTTGGGTTTTTCTTTGAAAAACAGAGACCTATGGGTATTGTGGTTTGGTTTTTTCATTTTTTGCCAGGGGGTTATACTTCCTAGCCACAGTCGAATACATTATGTTGAATACATATTTGTCTCAAACATAGTGATATCATTTTGGTCTTCTTCAATGACAAAGGACAAAAACCAATCAACTTTAATAGACATTACTTAGCTGAATTTGTAACCTACAGACATTGTTAAGAATCATTCTAAGACAGAATAAAAGATTCTCCTTTGTACTTAGAATTTTTAAATACTAGCAGTGAAATGTTAGTTTCTTTTCCTTTTATTTGACATATCACTTTTATTAGTTTAAATTGCTTATTTTTTATTTTTTGCAAGGCAATGGGATTAAGTGATTTGCCCAAGGTCACATGGCTAGGAAATTATTAAATGTCTGAGGTCGAATTTGAACTCAAGTCCTCCTGACTTCAGGGTTGGTACTCTATCCACTGCTCCATCTTGTTTGTTTTTTAAATTTTGTTTATTTTCCAACTGCATGCAATGGTAGTTTTCAACAATCACTTTTTGCAAGACTGTGAACTTCACATTCCTTTCCCTCCCTCCTCCCCCTGACAGAAAGCAATCTAATATAGGCCATACATGCATAAACATGCTAAACATAGTGCTATATTAATCATGTTGTGAAATAAGTATCAGATCAAATAGGAAAAAATATGTAAGTCAACTTTTAAAAATTGAAGATAGTAAGCTTTGGTCTGCATTTAAGCTCCTCAGTTTCTTCTCTGGATATGGATGGTATTTTCCTTTACAAGTCTTTTAGAATTCTTTTTGATTATTGTATTGCTGAAGCAAACAAGTCCATTATGGCATACATCACCAATGTTGCAGTTAGTGAATATAATATTTCTTCAGTTCTGCTCACTTCATTCAAGTATCAGTTCATATAAAGTCTTTCCGGGCTATTCTGAAGTCTCATCCCTCATAATTTCTTATAGAACAATAGTATTTTATCACATTTGTATACTACAATTTGTTCAGCCATTCCCCAATTGATGGGCATCCCTTAAAGGTTTTTTTGTTTGTTTATTTTGAAGAATCCTCGTAAGGCACGTGTAACTCGAAGGTTTATTGTAGTAGAAGGATTATATATGAACACTGGATCTATTTGTCCACTTCCAGAATTGGTAAGCAGTTCCTTTTTTTCCTATTATGCCATGAAGACTTTGAGTTTGTGATACTTTGGTCTTAGGACCATTTGTAATACATGAACTTCACATTCCCCAAGCTTATGTGCATCAGTGTGTATCTTCTAAACATATACTAATTTTCCTGTCTATGTGGATAAAAATTAACTGTGACCAAGAGTTTGTAAGGATTAAGAAGTTTAGCTTCCAACAGATGAAAAGTATAATATGCTAATTAAAGGAATCCCTCTATAGTTTTGATTATTGATTGATTCTATGAATATTTTTCTTTGAGATAATGATAGAGATCTTGAAATAATTATTCCATAAAGTATTTAAGAAGTAATAGATATGTTAAGGTAGAAATCAGTTATAGTAATATAATCTAATTGATTTTACTTCCTCATATTTTTGTGTTAAACAATGAAATTGGTCTGTGATGTTTTCAAAACTCATCAAAAAGGCTGTCATAGAATTCAATAGCACTTTAGCAATATCTAAAATATTTTTCTTTTAGGTTAGTTCTCTTATTTTCCAAAGTATTTTAGGTGTATTTCCAAAAAGAAAGTAATTTTAACTTATGATTCATTCACATATTTTTAGGTCAAGTTAAAATATAAGTACAAAGCAAGAATATTTTTGGAGGAAAGCCTTTCATTTGGAGTTCTAGGAGAACATGGCCGAGGAGTCACTGAACATTTTGGGATCAATGTAAGTCTGTAAGTTGGGATATAAAATTTCTTTTAGAGGATGGCATTTTAATTAAGTAATCTTAAAGAGATTTTTAAAACTACAAAGCTTTATTCTTTGTGGTATTGCTATAAAGTAAAACATTTTTATGACTTTTTAGCTATCAATTTCTGGAATACTGCCTCATTTCGGTTTGACTATGACATTTAAATATCTCATCTCAACAGCAGAATAGGTTGTCATTTATGTTTTCTTTACCCTTTCTCATATATGAGGAAACTGAGACCGAAAAGTGACTTACTCAAAGTCACCCCCCCCCAGTAATAGTAATATACCTAGCACTTTTACAGCATTTAATGTTTTTCTAAATGCTTTGTATATGTTACCTAATTGGACAGAATAATCCTATGAAGAAAGAACTATTACTATCTCCATTTTATAAGTGAGGAAGCTGAGGTGGATAGAAGTTAAGTAATTTGCCCAGTTTCATTCAACTAGTAAATGCCTTCTAGACTAGGAAGTTAGCATTCTATTTAATCACTGTACTATCTAATAGTACTTCTTGAATTTAAAATGATGAACTTACGATTCTTAAGAATCTAAAGAATTTAAATATATTGATTTTCATATTTTTCACAATGAAAATGAAATAGATGTATTCTCTTCCATGCCAATGGAAGCTGGTGGAAACAGGTTTGAGTTGTACAACTCTAGCCAGCAGAGAGCAGGTATGTTAAGAATTAATTGACCTGGAAACTGGGCATTGTCTCCTTCCCTCATTAGTTAAGCATTAAGTTTCCTGGGTTCCTACTCCTCAGTTCATTATTAGGAAGTTTATAGAACACCCTGATTTTAGTAGTCTGGATTACCTCCAGTGCTTTGCCTTATCAGTGACTAGGCAGTTTTCTATTAGTGTAAGGTCAGCTCTCTGTCTAAAAACCTCTATATAAATTGAGTCTTAAATGAATTGGGGCCTTGAATGAATTGGCATGTTCATTCACTTTTGGAACAAGGGACAAGAGAGACTTACCACCAATTTTTGTTCTCCATTGATATATTGTGTCCTCTGGCTTCCATCCTTTGTTTGGAAGTGTCATTTTTCAAGAACAGCTCCCTACTCTATTTGGAGATAATAAGTTCATTTTAGTCCAACATAATGTCATTGCTACTTTTTTGTGATTTGGTAGTAAATAGTAAATTTTAAATAGTGTGTTCATATCAAACCTGGATCTGGAATTAGAGGACTTATGTTGGAATCTTGACTCTGTACTTAATTGTACCTGGGCTCCACGGCTCAGTTTCCTCATTTGTAAAATGAAATGTTGGATTAGTAGAAGGATTATATATCTTTACAAATCCTTTAACTCCTTCCAACTCTAAATATGTTGTCCTTTGAGCTTTCTGAACTAAATGTGCTTTTAGAAATTATATATCTTTATTTTCTATTTATTGCTATGCTTTTTTATTTTAGAGTTCAGTGTATTTATATTTAGTGTTATATTAAATTTTTCTTCTGTCTTCCTATCAAAAGAAAATAGATTCTTATTTATTAATCCTTATTTAATAGAGCTACTCTAAACAAAATTCTTGTTTTTATTAATGTTCATTTTAAGTTATTTTAACTTGAAATTGCCTTTTTTAAAATATAGGAACTTTACCTAGACCCTTTCCCATTCTTCCTTGTGTGCCCCACTTCCTCCCACCCTTTTCAGAAACACCTTTCTGTGCTCTTTGTTATCCTTTTATTAGCAACTATTTTCCTGTTAAGTAATTAATGCTTTTCTCTGGAGGCTATTTTAAATTCGAGGTCTTGCTTTGCATGGATATCGCAGAACATTTTTCAAATTCTGATTCTCAAATATCTCTTATTGCCATAGTCACAGTTTTCTTGATCTTTATGACTAATTCTGAGGTTATAATCCATCCTTCTTAATTTTTAAAATATTTCTTCTACTTTCTACATTCTTTCACCCTCTTTCAAAACTGCTATGATCCTAAATATTGTCCCTTTATAAATTATTCCTGCCTTTCTTCTGGCAGTTTGTCATAGTTTTCCTTTTTTGTTTGTTCAGTTTGAATCGAACCATGATGTTAAGTAGTATTTTAAATTTTGTCCTCTAATAGGCATTATGTGGATTCTTTCTGTTTGTATTTTGTTGGTTGTTTTCACTTTTGAGAAAAAAATATTTAATGATTTCTTAAACCAAAGGGTTGCAATTCTTATATTTTGCAACATTATGTAGGATGTCAGTAATCATAAAATCATTTCATTGTGAGGTTGGTTTGATAATTATGTATTTACTAATATTTGGATGAGTCATAGATTTTGTTGAGGTCCTGTTTCTAACTGTGCAATACTTTGTGTACATTCATTTCCATTTTGATAAGTCTTGTTGCTTACTTTTGTTGATTTTTATGAGGTTTTTCTAACATATTCTTTGTATTGATTATTTTCATTTTTATTTAAGCATTTGTTTTAACACACCTAAGTCTTGATTTTCTAGTATCAGTTTTTCTTTTAATTCTGTAAGTTCTTATTTTGCCTTTTAATTTTTTCCACTTTATTTTATTTTTTCCAAATTATATGTAAAAACAAATTTTAATGTTCATTTTTTAAACTTTGAATTCTGAATTCTCTCACCTTCTATCGCCCCCCCCCACTCCTCCTCATTGAGAAAGCAAGTTATTTGATATTGGTTATAAAGATAGTCATGCTATATATAGACCATAATAGTAATGTTGTAAAAGTAAACATAGTCGCCTCCCTCCTCCAAAACACAGAGAAACCTCAAGAAAAATGAAGTTTAAAAAATAAGTATCTTTAGATCTTTATTCAAAAAACATCAGGTTCTGTCTTTAGAGATGGATAGCATTCTTTATTATAAGTCCTTCAAAACTGTCTTAGGTCACAGCATTGCTGAGAAAAGGAGAGTCATTCACAACTGATCATCCTGCAATATTGCTGTTACTTAATTTATTTCATTTCCCATTGCATCTGCTCATGTTAGTGTTTCCAGGTTTTACTGAGAGTACCCTGTTCATCATTTCTTATGGGAGAATGATATTCCTTCATAATCACATACCACAATTTGTTCAGCCATTCCCCAACTGATGGACATCCCCTCAATTTCTACTTCTTTGCCAGCAGAAAAGAGCTCCTATAAATACCCTTATACATATAGGTACTTTTCTTTCCTGTTTTTTATTTTTATTTTTATTTTTTTGGAATATAGAACTGATAGCAGGTCAAAGGGTAGGCATGGGTTTATAGACCTTTGACATAGTTCCCAATCACTCTACAGAATTGTAAATCATTTCACAGATTCTCCAACAGTGCATTAATCTCATTTTCTACATCCCTTATAACATTTGTCATTTTCTCTTTCTGTCCTATTAGCCAATTCAGTAGGTATGCAGTAGTACCTCAGAATTGTTCTAATTTACACTTTTACAATCAGTAGTGAGTTAGGACATATTTTTTAATCTGGCATGGATAGTATTGAAAACTTCCATCTGAAAACTGTTCATCCTTTGATCATTATCGATTGGTAGTGGCTCTTATTTTTATAAATTTGACTCAGTTCTCTATGTTTGAGAAATGAAGTCTTTATCAGAGAAATGTTTCATTATTTTTTCCCTATAGTTACTATTGCTAATTATTCCCCTCCATCCTATTCCCCCATCCCTATTTATTCTAGTCTCTGTCTCCTTTCATCCTCAGAAATGTTTTGCATCTGACTACCCTCTCCCAGAATCTTCCCTTCCCCCCTTCTTTCCTCTTTCTCTCCTATTTTCTCTAGTGTAGGATAGATTTCTATACCCAGTTGAGTGTATGTTATTTCCTCTCTGAGTAAATTTCGAGGAAAGTAAGGCTCACTCACTCCCCCCCCCCAGCCGCCCCTCTCTCCCTCTCCACTGCAAATGTTTTTCTTACTTCTTTTATGTGAAGTAACTTACTCCATTCTACCTCTCCCTTTTCCTTTTTCGTAGTACATTCCTCTCTCCTTAATGCTAACTTTTAAATATATTATCCCTTCATATTCAATGTCTTCTTAACTGTCCTAATAAATAAAAAAGTTCATGTTATCAGGATTATCTTCCCATGCAGGAATATATAAGCAATTCAACATCATTAAGTCCCTTTTTATGCTTCACTTGAGGCTCATATTTGAAGATCATGTTTTTCTTTCAACTCTGGTCTTTTTGTCAGGAAAATTTGAAAAGCTCCTTGGTTCATTGAATGTCCATCCTTTCTCCCAAAAGAGTATGTTCAATTTATTGGGTAGCTGATTCTTGGTTGTAATCCAAGCTCATTTGCCTTCCAGAATATCAGATTTCAAGCTTTGCAATCCCTTAAGATAGAAGCTGCTAAATTTTGTGTTATCTTGATTGTGATGCCATGATAATTGAATTGTTTTTGTTAGGTTTTTTTTTGCAAGGCAAATGGGGTTAAGTGGCTTGCCCAAGGCCACACAGCTAGGTAATTATTAAGTGTCTGAGCCCGGATTTGAACCCAGGTACTCCTGACTCCAGGGCCGGTGCTTTATCCACTGCGCCACATAGCTACCCCGAATTGTTTTTTAAAATATTTTCTTCAGTGTTTTTTGTCTCCTTCACAAAGTTGCTAGCTCAATTTTCATGATTTCCCTGAGTCACTCTTATTTCTCTTCCCAATTTTTTTCTCTACCTCCCTTACTTGTTCTTCAAAGTCCTTTTTGAGCTCTTCCGTGGCCTGAGAACAATTCATGTTTTTCTTGGAGGCTTTGGATGGAGAAGTTTTGACTTTGTTTTCTACTTTTGAGTTTGTATTTTGATCTTGCTGATGACCATAGCAACTACTTTTAGATCTTTTTCTTCTGTTCTTTGCTCATTTCCCGAGTCTGTAATTTGATTTTAATTCATTGTTTATGCTGGGGCTCTGCCTCCAGGGTGTAGTGTGCACTGTCCCAAGCTTTTCAGGTTTTATTGCAGCTCTTTTCAAAGATGCTTCTGGGATCTGCAAGTTTTTAATTCTTCCTAGGTTTTATGATTAAGGAGAGATTTGTACCATTCTCCTTAGCCTGTGCTCTAGTCTGTGGGTGACCATAAGTACTCCTTTCTATTCTACAACTGTGAGGAGGATTCTTGCTCCACTGAGGCTGTAAACTCTATTGTGCTTCCACTCCTTTTCGTGGGACTGGGCCCCAAGACTGTGACCCAGATCTGAGTATAGGCAAAGTAACAGAGTGTGGCCTCAGTGATGCAAATAGAACCCTGTAATCTCCTTCTGACCCCCTTACCATCAGTGGACTGAAAGCTCCAGAAACAGCTGCCTCTGCTGATTCAGTGACTCCTGAGCCCTGCCCCTGGTGTACTGGCACCTGGTCTGCCCTGCTAAGGCCTGTGCCAGCCTAGGCTCCACCTCCCACCTGGTGTGACAGACTTTTCCTCCTGAACTTCCAAGCTGTCCATGGCAGTCTCTGTGGTGAGAGGTCTCGAAGTCTCCATTGTTGTCTCTTCTTGGATTATTTGGGCCAGTTTGCTCCAACACAGCCACACTCCAACAGTCCTCTCTCACCCTGGTACAGCAGACCCTTCCCCTGGATCTTCTAACTTGTCTTGGGCTGGAAAATTGTGTCACTCAGTCTTTTTGTGGGTTCTACCACTCTGGTTAGAGTCATTATTTAAAGTTATTTAGTGTGCTTTGGTAGAGAGTTGGGGCGAGTCCCTGTCTTCACTCCGCCCCTTGTTTCCACCTTCTACCTTTTAACTTTTAAAATTTTCTTATTATCACCATTCATTGATTAATTTTTTTGAATCATTTGTTTATTGTTCCATGGCTATATTTCAAAACTTTGAGTGATTTTTTTCTTTTTTCCAGCTTTGGTCCTGAGTTTTAAACAATTCCTATGTTCTCTAATATTTTAAACATTGTAATAGTATGTTGTTTTTGCTAATGAAAAGCATGTGTGTGTGTGTGTGTGTGTGTGTGTGTGCATGTCTATGTGGGTGATTTTCTTGTGTGAGTTCTTTATAATTAATGTTGGTTTTTCCATTTGTTGTTTTGTGGCAGGGTACATAAAGAACCCGATTTCCTTCCATCTTTATATCAACTCACACCAGAAAAGTTGGTGTTGGAGTAAGCACTATCCCTAAATCAATGAGGTCCAAATTGACTAAGATGGGAAAAATAATCTGTTATTGGCAATTTGCAAATAGAAACAAAAATGCTCCCAAACAAGATTGCACACTTTAAAACTTTAAATGTTAGCATTATCAACAAAGGATTCAAATGAAACATCTCTTAAGTGCCTTTGCATCATACCCAGGGAAAGTCAGCAAGCTTTTAGTAGGGTTTGCTACATACCAGACTCGAAAGCAATAGATACAAAGAAAGAAAAAAACAGTCTCTGACCTCAAGGAGAGCACTCTAAGTGGGAAGACAACATTTAAAAACTGTGTTTATATTACATAAAAATTTTGTACTGTGGTATATATCATATAACATTTATGATAAAATGGATATGATCTCAGAGAAAAGGCACTTGAATTAAGGAAGACTGGAAAAGGCTTCTTTTAAAATGTTGAACTAAAAAAAAATATTGAACTATAGGTGAGACCAGAAGGAAATCAGAGAAACCAGCAGACTACAAAAGAATGTGGAGCAGCCAGTGAAAATGCAGAGATAGGAAATTTGAAATATCTTGGGTAAAGAACAACAAGGAGGCTAGTGTCACTGGGTCACAGTAAATGGAAGGGAAAAAATGTTGAAGAGTATTAGAAAGTATGAACGGGGGTGGCTACGTGGCACAGTGGATAAAGCACTGGCCCTGGAATTCAGGAATACCCGGGGTCAAATCTGGTCTCAGACACTTAATAATTACCTAGCTGTGTGGCCTTGGGCAAGCCACTTAACCCCATTTGCCTTGCAAAAACCAAAAAAAAAAGTATGATTGGATTAAATTATGAAGGATTTTAAAAACCAATCAGAATTTTATATTTGATCCTGGGGGAATAATATAAATGAAAGTATTATTGGCAATTTTAAAAAAAAATTTAAAAAACTAAAAGACCAAATAAACTCTTTCAGAAAACATGGTCCGTGAGATCAAAGAATCAGGCTTTATTGAAGCTTTGAACCACAACAATAGAAATATAAAAATATATTTATTGGAATGAGAACAGCTCAAATAGAAGAAAATAATGATGTTTCATTCCAGCATTCTGGATTCTGATTTCCCTGGTAATTCCCAGGTCATGTCCTCTACTTTTTCCATCTTGAACACTTAGTGAACCACTTCAACTCTACACTTTTCTTTTCCTGAATCTCTAGCCCTCTTACCATATTGCCAGTTATGTCTAGGCAAGTTTCAGCTTTGAATCTTTCCCATTATTCGATGCCTTCACTCCTATAAATGTGATGTTAAGCAAAATAGAGAAAATCATATATCTGACTGGACACACTATAAATTTATATTATACAACTTCAAGTGGGCCCCCTTTGTTGCTAGGACAATCTACCTTACCAGCCAGCTCACTATTCCACTCTGCATGGCAGTTCTTCCAAACCTTTTCTTCCTTTTCAATGCTTTCATGGCTCTCCCTCTCCCACTTTCTCAGAGATCCTTGCTGCATACAATTTTTTAATTTTTATTTTCATCTCTAAATTCTCTCCTTCTTACTGCTCCCCTACCCATTCAGATGCAAGAAGTACAATACACATTCTACATATGAAGTTGTACAAAATGTATTTCCTCATTAGTCTTATTGCTGGGGTAAATGTTAAAAGAAACTATACCTCGATTTGCACTTTGAGTTTACCAGGTTTCTGTTGCTTTTTTTTTGATACATTACAGAGTGTACAGAGTTCTAGTTCTATTCATTTCACTTTGCATAAGTTCATTGAAATCTTCCCAGGTTTTTCTGAAACTATCCGCTTTATAATTTCTCACAATACAATAGCATTCCCTTACAATCATTTGCTACAGCTTGTTCAGATATTCCACAATTGATGGATATCCATTTCTGGGAAGAGCTCTCTACTCCATTCAGAGAGGCCCCAGGGCAGAGGATATCAGTACCAGGGCAGATATGATCTTGGAGGATAATGATGTTTTTGGGATTATGGTGCAGAATGCTTAGGTTCCACTAGGGTGGGAACTGCTGACTAGTAGAAGACCTTATTGGAGAACTCGCTTGCAGACAAAAACTTGTAGAAATTAGATTTGCCATACTCCAAGTGATAACAATATCCAAAATAAGCTTTAAATTGGACACATTGAGCTATATATTTACAGTCATCTCATAAATAATTTAGAGGAGCATGAAGGACACTGACTTGGTTTTTTAGATAGATAAGGGAAGATATCATTACTAGCAATAGAAAGGAGCCTGCAAAATTAAATGGATAATTTTGATTAATATAAAATTTTAAGTTTTGCACAAACCTACTGTACTATAAATTAGAAAGTAAATAGATAACTGCAGAAAAACTCTTTGCCACAAGTTTTTTTGATAAATGTCTCAATTCTAAGATAAATCAGAATCTGATTCAAGTTTTTAAGACTGTTGTTTTCCATTAGATAAATGATCAAGGCATACAGATAGGCAATTTTTAAGGCATAAAATCCAAGCTAGCAATGCCACATGAAAAATGTAATAAATTATCATTAAATTAAAAATGTAAATTAAAAGAACTATGTGGCCCATCCTTCCTTACATCTATCTGATATGCAAAAATGACAAAAATGGAAAATGAAAAATGTTGGTCTGCCAGTGAGAAAAATAGGTATACTGGTATATTATTGGTAGCACTGTGATTTGATCTAGCCATTCTGGAAAGCAAGTTTCAGCTATCCTCCAAAAGTTATTAAATCTTTATCTTTGACCCTAACATAGAATATCTGGCCTATACCCAAAGGATGAAAAGGAAAAGGACCTTTTTGTATAATAATATTGATTGCATATCTATTCATGATTGTCAGAAATTGGTAAAGCAATAGTTAATAAACAAATTGTGACATTTGACTAATGCAATATGAGAAATAATCAAAAAGTACAATTTCAGAGGGAACTGGAAAGAACTTTGTGAACAAATACTGTGAAATGAGCAGAACAAATGGAACAGTTTATATATTGGTAACATTGTAGAGAAAAACAACTTTGAGACACTTAAAATTGATCAGTACTGGTAAGTAGTTCAAATGAAGAAAATGAAATATTTCCTGACAGAGAGTAGATGTAAAATGCAAAAAAGAGACATATTTTTGACATATTTTGGCTATACAGGAATTAGTTTTGAACTGTTAGAGCTATTTGGCTTTTCTTTGTTTTGTCTTTTAATTTGTTTGCTCAGTGGGGGGGGGTGGGAAAATGCGGGACTAATGTAAAAAATACTAAATTTTTGAAATTTTTCTTATTTATTTTTAACATTTTTATGAATTCCATATTCTTTCCCTCCCTTCATCTCTTCTCCCAACCATTAAGAATGCAAACTATAATACCCATTACATATGTGAACTCATGCCAAACAGATTTCTATTTTAGCCATGTTGAAAAAATTAAGAAAAATAAAGAAAATGAAATACAGTATGCTTCCACTTGCACTCTGAGTTTACTAATTCTCTTTCTAGAAGTCATAGCACTTTTTATCATAAGTCCTTTTGAATTATAATGGCTCAGAGTAGATAAGGCTATCACACTTGATCATTTTTACAATTTTGTTATCACTTTGTTTATTGTTTTCCTGGCTTTTTACTTCACTTTGCATTAATTCATATATAAGACTTTCCATTTCTTATAGTACAATAGTATTTCATCATAAGGTGATGTAAATAGAGTACCAGGCCTGGAGTCAGGAAGACTCATCTAGACACTTGTTAGTTGTATTGCTCTCCACAAGCCTCTTAACTCTATTTGCCTCACCTTTGCCATCTGTAAAATGACTTTGAGCAAGAAATGGCAAAGCACTATTTACCATGTAAAGTCTCAAATAGGATCTCAAGGTTGTTGGACACAAATGAAAAATGACAACACACATTCCACAGTTATGCCAAAAGTTATTCAGTCATTTCCCAATTAATGAGTACCCCCCCCCTCAGTTTCAAATGCCATCATAAAAAGAGGTACTATAAATAGATCATTTTGCTTTGTTTTTTTTTTAGGTTTTTGCAAGGCAAATGAGGTTAAGTGGCTTGCCCAAGGCCACCCAGCTAGGTAATTATTAAGTGTCTGAGACCAGATTTGAACCCAGGTACTCCTGACTCCAAGGCTGGTGCTTTATCCACTACACCACCTAGCTGGCCCTTTTTAAAAACTCTATTTATTTATTTATTTATTTCCCTTTTCTTTTTTTGTTGCTTTTTTCATTGATCATTGGAATACAGCCCTAGCAGGAATATTGCCAATTCAAAGGGTATGTGTAGTTTTGTTTTGATTTTATTTATTTAATGCAATGGGGTTAAGTGACTTGCCCAAGGTCACACAGGCAATTATTAAGTGCCTGAGGCTGGATTTGAACTCACGTCCTCCTGACTCTGGGTCTATCCACTATGCCATCTAACTGCCCCAGTGCATAGTTTTTATAACCCTTTGAGTGTAGTTCCACTGTTCTACCTTTCTCCAGAATGGCTGGACAGATTAATTTTTTTAATGTGCTGATTTTTTTCTCAGTGTTTTGACTTCTAATATTTCTTGTTCTTTCATTATTTTACTTTTTATTTCATATGCCCCATTCATTTTTTGTGGTAGATACATATATAAAATATGCCTCATTCTATTTATTGCCTTTCTCATTTTTCTTCTAGAACTTTTATTTCATTTTGAATTTCTTTTTTAATCCTTTATTTCATGTCCTCCAGCTATTTAACTAGTGCTTGTCACCAAACCATTCTTTTCTCTTGAGACTGCCTGATTTGTGAAGTTATTCACCTTTTCTGTATTTATTTATTGTTTGGGTTTTTTTTTAGGCTTTTTGCAAGGCAATGGGGTTAAGTGGCTTGCCCAAGACCACACAGTTGGTAATTATTAAGTTTCTGAGGCCAGATTCAAACTCAGGTACTCCTGACTCCAGGACTGGTGCTCTATCCACTGTACTACTTAGCTGCCCCTTTCTGTATTTATTTATGCTTTTTTTTTTTTTGCTTTAGCCTAACATAGTTAGTCCCTGGTTGGTCATGTCTCTTTTGTGGTCTGAGTGCTCTATCTCTACTGTTTTATTTGAAGTTGTTAAGACTATGCTCTAATAATCTTTGGCTTCTTGCTCAGTCTATTTATGTATGACTCAGGGCTCTACTGGTCTTAGCGCTATCCTCAACTGGGGGCATCTTTTCCTGTATGTGGCCCTGACAGGTCTCCACTGGATGACAGGTCTCTACCTAGTTGCTGTGTTGACTCTGTCTCATGTATAGTGCTACTTGAGTGAGCGCAGCTTGTCATACTGTGATGTAGGCCCCCAATGCATTGAGTATTCTCTGTTTTCTGCTATGATTTTTTTATTCAGGTCTCCTGAACTCTGTTTTGGCTGCTCTTCCCAATACTGTGCCTCTGCCTTTCCTGGCTGTTTCTACTCACCATGTCCACAGGTTTCTGGTAAACTTATATAGTCCTGAATTGGATAAAGAAGCTCATAATTGTTTCTCCTTGATTTTTTTTATCAGTATTTCTTCAAGTTCATTTTTAGAACTTTGTTGTGGCATTTATAGGAGAGGTGGGTTCCTCCTAGACTTTTCACATTGACATTTGGTATTTAAACCATTTATGATATATCCGCTGTTGTCTTCCCACATAATTTACACATTTCTCCACTTCTTGTAATTTCCCTAACTGCTATTCCCTATACATATTCCTCCTCTGCCTTTGCACCAATGCAGTCTCCTGTTTCCCTCCCTCCTTGCTTCTATACCTCTCAGACTCCTCAGTTCCCCACAAGACTCAGGCAAAATACTGCCTGTTCAAGACACTTTTCCCCACTTTGTTAACTCATGATTTTACCTGTCTTCACTATCGCCCTTCATTCAGTCACTTTTTGTCTCTGCTTCATCCTCAGGGAGGTGACTTTAACAATGCTTGTGAATTGAATTTAAATGCTGAAGGGTTGTACTAAGTCACCAGCTTCACTTTCTTCTCCAGAACCATATAGGGTCAGTAACTAGATATAAATAGATAACTAGGGATGAATAAGCAACATTGGTTTTTTAAACTAAGGTCTTTAAAAGGTCTCAAGTTTGACAAAGGCAATGCCCCTTCAGTGATTAAAACTGGGTAAGAGAAAGATGAGAAAAAGAGGCCAAAAGTAAACCATTCCAGCTCTTAATCCTCCAGCTCTTATCATGGGAAGGGACAATTAAGGGAGTTGAAGTGTAAGGTATCAAAAACTCATTTCATGTGATCAGATCATAGTTATTATACTATGTTTATATAGGTGAACTATTCTCCCAGTATAATGTGAGCTCCTTTTGAGACCATAGACGTTTTACTTTTGTATATTGTATCCTCAATACATAGTATATAGAGTTTCTTTTAAAAATGATTGGGGTTTTTTATTTTTTAGTTTCTTCCTATTCTTTTTCTTTTGTCTTTGAAATCTTTGCTAAAATTTAAATTGTGTGTCATAATGTCTAACTTTTTCTGATTTTTATAAACTGTAAGATTGTATGATATTTCTTTCTAAGATTCCAGATTTTTCTATTTCAACAGCTTATTTATTTTTATGCTTCAGTATCAAATACTTAATGGCATTTTACTTTGTTGCTTCCTCCACTTCTAAAGGATGACATTATCATGTAAACAGAATAGAAATTTTTGTGGGCAGAGAGTAACCTGGAAGCTCTCCTCAATTTCCCTTGGAAACAATGTTAATTAAGTCTCTAAAAAGATTCTGGAGCAACAGAACCTACAAAAAACAGAGGGGGGGGAGCATCTTGGAAGGACTCAGGAAATGTCTGTCCCATTTTGGGGTAGGGCAAGTATGACCCAGCACAGGCAGGTGTGATAAAGACAGCAGCAGGCTCTCAGACCCAATGCAGATCACCAACCAAAGCCCCTTAAGTCCCTGTTCAGCAGGCTAACTGAAAGTCTCCAGGTCTAGCATAGAAGATGTATTGAAAGCCCCAGAACCCCAGCTAAGGGGGAAGCCACTAACACCTCAAGCCTGAACTGCAGAAAGTTTTTAGTTCTCTCACCTCCTGAGAAGCTTGGGTCCATGCTCCCCTGTGACCCCTGAACAGAGCTCAATTTTAAAAACCATGAACTAGGCAAAGCATGAGTAAGAAACAAGAGGAAACCCTAACTATAGACATCTTATAAGGATAAAGAAAATTAAAAACTTCTTCTCAAAGGAGGATACTGGAAATATCCCATTGTGAAGCCTCAGAGGGGAATATGAATTTGTCTCAAGTTCAAAAGGCATCTTGGAAGAGATCAAAAAGGATTTTAAAAATCAAGTAGAGTGGAAGCTTGATGGTGCAGTGGCCAGAGCACCAGCCCTAGAGTGAGGAGGACCTGAGTTCAAATGTGGCCTCAGACACTTAATAATTAGTAGCTGTGTGACCTTGGGCAAATCACTTAACCCCATTGCCTTAAATAAATGAAATAAATGAATAGATAAATACTTTTTTAAAAAAATAGAACTGACCAAGAAGATGGTGGAATAGGTCAAAAAATTCCAAGCTCTCCAGAATACCTTCACAAACAAGTTATAAAAGACCCTGAGGGTGAATGAATAGTAGCAAAAATAAACATAAGTTGAGGCAGAACTGTGCTCCTCCTGGGACACCTAGAGATCAGAAGGAAGATATGGAAGTAAGGCTGGAGTAAAGTGTAAACACCTCCCTGAAACAGCAAGAAACAAGCCCTGAGACTAGCTGGATTGTAAGGTATCCTCTGCCCTACACGCAGGAGTTCTCACCTCACATTCAGGCTTCTGAGAGAGAGAAGAGGGAATACCTCTCCTAATAAGGAATTCAAGGACCAGCTGTGCTGCCAATGCAGTCCTTGGCAAGAAGGAAGCAATACATGCCCAGTGAGTGCAGAAGAATTGGTGCCCGGGGACTTCATTGGTTGTAGACACTTAAAGCTTGGTCTTTGTTTCAGGCTAGAGGGAAGAATTGAAGATTATAGCCATTGGAGGGATTTCAGGGAATAAGAGAATTTCTAGCACAGGGCTGAGGGTTTATTGGTATAATTGGGCCCTGAAAAACATTTCTGAGGCCAGAGACACCATCCCCCACACCCCAGAACCAGAGGTGAATATAACAAGAAGCTGCTAATAAAAATTAAAATAAACAGACAAAGTAAAAGGAATCTAAACATAGATAGTTACTGTGGAATAAAGAAGACCAGGGTTTAATCTTCAGAGGAAGATGGTGAAGCAGAAACAGCCTCTTCTACTCCAAAGAGTAATGTCAAAAAGAATAGAACTCAGAAAAGACTTTAAAAGTCAATTAAGGGGCGGCTAGGTGGCACAGTGGATAGAGCACCGACCCTGGAGTCAGGAGTACCTGAGTTCAAATCCAGCCTCAGACACTTAATAATTACCTAGCTGTGTGGCCTTGGACAAGCCACTTAACCCCATTGCCTTGCAAAAACTTAAAAAAAAAAAAGAAAAAAGTCAATTAAGAGAGATTGAGGAAACTCTCCCAGACTACTTTGTGTGTGTGTGTGTGTGTGTGTGTGTGTGTAAAGAAAGTTAAGTGTGGCGGAAACTTAGATTAGACCAACACCTCACATCCTATACCAAGTTAAGATCAAAATGTGTTCAGGATTTAGACATAAAAGACAAAATTGTAAGCAAACTAGGAGATCAAGGAATAGTTTACCTGTCAGATCTACAGAAAGGGAAATAGTTTGTGACCAAGGAAGAGATGGAGAACATCATTAAAAGCAAACTAGATAATTTTGATTATATTAAATTAAAAAGCTTTTCCACAAACAAAAACACTAACCAAGATCAAAAGAAATGGAGTAAATTGAGAAACAATTTTTATAACCAGTATTTCTAACAAAGGACTCATTTCTAAAATATATACAGAACTGAGTCAAATTTGTGTGTGTGTGTGTGTGTGTGTGTGTGTGTGTGTGTGTGTGTGTATAAAACCATTCCCTAATTGACAAATGGTAAAAGGTTATGCAGAGGCAATTTACAGATGAAGAAATCAAAGCAATCCATAATCATATGAAAAATTGCTCTAAATCATTACTGATTAGAGAAATGCAGATTAAAGCATCTCTGAGGTACCACCTCACACCTCTCAGATTGGCCAATATGACCAGAAAGGACAGTGATCAATGTTGGAGGTGATGTGGGAAATCTGGGACACTAATGTGTTGTTGGTGGAGCTGTGAACTCATCCAACCTGAGAAATTTGGAACTATGTCCAAAGGGCCACAAAAACGTGCATACCCTTTCATCTAGCAATACCACTACTGGGTCTATACCCTGAAGAGATTATGATAAAGGATTGGAAATTGAGTGAATGTCCATCATTTGGGAAATGGCTAAACAAATTGTGGTATATGTATATATGTATGTTATGAAACACTATTGTTCTATTAGAAACCCATCCCCAGGAGAGATGGGAATTTAGAGAAACCTGGAAAGAGTTGCATGAACTGATGCCGAGCAAGATGATCAGAACCAAAAGAACATTGTACACCCTAATAGCAATGTGGGGTTCATCAATCTTAATGGACTTGCTCACTTTATCAGTGCAACAATCAGGAACAATTTTAGGGTATCTGCAATGGAGAATACCATATACATCCAAAGAAAGAATTGTAAAAAGACATCTTATTATGTAATTTTGCTATCATATTTTATTTTTTCCTTAAGGATATGATTTCTCTCTCAACACATTAAACTGATCACTATTTAGCATGGAAATAATGTAAAGACTATCAGACTGCCTTCTGTGGGGGATGGGGGAGGGAAGTGAGATTGGGACAGGAAATTGTTAAGGAAACAATAAAAAAAAAGAAAGTTAACTAGAAAAAGAGATCCAAAATCAGGAAAAAATTGAGTTCTTGAGAATTGGAATTGGACAAGGGAAAGTCAGTGAAATTAGACCAAGAAACAATAAAACAAAATGAAAAGAATGAAAAAAATAGAAGAGAATGTGAAATACCTCTTAAGAAAAACAACTGACCTGGACAACAGATCAAGAAGAGAAAATGTAGGGCAGCTAGGTGGCACATTGCATAGAGCACCAGCCATGAAGTCAGGAGGACCTGAGTTCAAATCCACCTCAGACACTTAATAATTCCCTGTGTGATCTTGGGCAAGTCACCTAACCCCACTGCCTTGCAAAAAAAGAAAGAAAGAAAAGAAAGCATAAGGATAATCAGGGGTACCTGAAAGTTACAATTGAAAAAAGACTTGATACAACATTATAAGAAAGAAAGAAAATTTTCCTATCCTGAATTCTTGGAACAAGAGGGGAAAGTAGAAATAGTAAAAATTCACTGATCATTTCCTGAAAGGAATCTTGGGAAGAAAACTGACAGTAATATCATAGCTGAATTCCAAAGCCCCAAAATTAAGGAAAAAATATAAAGAACAAAAGTAAAAAATTATTCAAATTTGGAGGAGTCTCAATTAGACATACACAAGACCTAGCCATGACTATGTTAAAGGACCACAGAAAAGCAAAAGAACTGGGGTTCTGGCCGAAAATATCATACCCTGCATAATCCTGAACTCAGAAAAATAAGACATTCAATGAACTGACAGACTGTCAGGATTTTGTGGCAAAAAGACCTGAACTTAATAGAAAATTTGGCATAAAAGATGCAAGTGAAATGAAAGGTAAACATCAAAGACTAGTAATTAATTACAAGGCACTCAATAAGGACAAATTATTTACTATTTGTACATGGTAATGTAAACCTTATGTCCAAGATTGGTATTAGTAATTGGGAGTTCAAAAGAGCAATTAGGGTAGAACTTGAGTATAATAGTGTAGGAAAAGATAAAAAAAATTGAGTTATCATCTTATTCAAATGAGATATAAGAGGAATAATTGATACAGAGGAATTGGGAAAATAGAATTAATAGTTCTGGAAACTTATTGTCATTGGGAATGGGATGAAGTAGGAACGATTTGTTGAGTATGTTTGTGTGTGTATTTACATATATGTATAGTACATATTTATAGGTATAAAATCCTTTTAAATTCAGATAGAAATTAAAGGAGTTGATAGGGAAGGTATTGAATTAGAGAGTGAGGGAATAGGATAAGAGGTTATGTAGAAGAGTATGCAGATCAATGGGGAGGGAGGGTGTAGCAGGGTATGTAAGGGAGGAATTGTTCAAAAAGCAATAGATTAAGGAATAGAAGTAAAGTAGAGAAGTAGTGGGAGTTATTAGTTTCAAATGTTATAAAAATGAGAGATGCAAATCAAATACATAGAAATCTATGAATATGTATATATATGTATCTATGAATGTGTATATGTGTACAGGTATGTGTGTATGCATATATATAAAATGTTGGTATATCTATGTTATCTATATGTGTGTCTATGTAAGTTTGAATATAATTATATGTGTATATATATATATATATATATATATATATATATATATATATATATATATATGGATGTAGACATCTAAACTTAATTGTAGGTTTCAAGGGGGAAGGGCAGTAAACAATGTACAGCAGAGTACAGAAGAAAACCTGCAAGGAAACAAATTAAAAATGGACAATTTTGAACACAATGTATAATATTTATTATATAGACTTCCTTGAAATGGAAAATTGCTTTATATTATGAATCCTTTCATGTTTTGCTGTGCACATGATAATTTTTTTCTTATTTTGTATTAAAGTTTTAAAAAATATAAAATATAGAATTGGCCAGATGGAAAAAGAGATATATAAGCTAACTGAAGAAAATTATTCCTTGACAATTAGAATTGGGCAAGTGGAAGTTAATGACTTTATGAGATATCAAGAATCAGTCAAATAAAATAAAAAAATGAAAAAAATAGAAGAAAATGTAAAATATCTCACTAGAAAAACAACTAACCTGGAAAAAAATCCAGGAGAGAATTTAAGAACTATTGGACGGTAGAAAGCCATGATCAGATAAAGAACCTGGACTACATCTTTCAAGAAAGAACCATAGGGTAAAATAGTAATTGAATGAATCCATTAATTACTTCCTTCCTGAATGGGATCTCAAAGAGAAAACACCAAGGAATATTGTAGACAAATTTCAGAAATATTAAGTCAAGGAGAAAATATTGCGGGACATTCAGTGAAATAGTAAATATTCAAGCTTTTCCTGATAAAAATAACTAGAGCTGAACAGCAAATTCGATCTTCAAATACAAGATTCAAATAAAAAAGTAAAAAGGAAAGGGAAAAAATGTTATACAATAAGATTAAATTGTTTATATCTTACACAGAAAGATGATATTTGTAAATCTTGAGAACTGTATCTCTGGTAGAAGGAATATACTTGGAGGATATGGGCACAAGCTGAATTTGATGTAAAAAAGTAGAAAATTATAGAAATTTGATGTAAAAAAGTAGAAAAATTATAGAAAAAGTAGAAAATTATAAATGTTTTGTTCTATTTCATGCAGTTATCATGAGTTTCTTTTTTCAGATTTTATCATATACTTGTACTACTCACAATGTAAATATGAGTTCTGCATTTGCTTCACTAATCACAGTTATAGTTAGAGTGCTTAATGATTTATTATTTTGAATTTTAATTACAATCACATTAAATTTAGTTTCAAGTTATTCAAATTATTTCTTAAAATAACTATTTAATCCTAATTACTTGTCTAATTTAATGCAAATGATGAAATTCTCTTTTTATTTATATCTGTCCTTGTAATATTGGACAGTTGTTTTCCTAGAATTAAATTTTAGGATTTTACTTTTATTAGAGTGATGTTATCTAAACATGTATAGGATTGATGCTAAAAAGTTTTCCTTTTTATATCTGCCTTAATAATGTTGAACAAATGATCTAGGATATTTTTTGAGGTTTGTTTTTCTCTTTTAAAGATGTTCTCTGACCCTTTTTACAGATTGATGACATTGATCTAATCAGCACTAACATGGAGAATTCCTTAGCTTCTATTGGAGGATTTTGCTGTGGTAGATCTTTTGTAATTGATCACCAGGTATGATTGACATTGTTTGCCTGAAAATTTAAGTTGACTGCAGAGTTCTTATTTCCTAATTATTCTTGAAATCATATTGCTAAGAATGAAATGGTGAAGAAGAATGATAATAGAAATATAGAATCATTTTCCACTTCATTAAGGACTGAGTTACAGAATTCTTAGACTAGAATAGGAATAGGAACAGAAGAAAAGAATAGCAATAGAAACAGAAGAAAAGAAATTTCAGACTCAAACTCACTAAAGGATTCTTGATTTAGAGGTTGAAAGGGATCTTAAACATCATCTTCCTTCCACAATTTACAAATGAGAAAACTAAATCTTACAGGTGAATAACAAAAGTGGGATTAAACCCAACTTCTCTGATACCAAATCCAGATTCTTTTTAGTATACCTCATTGCTCTCTGTATTTGTAAGAATTTAAAGTCTATTCTGCTGCCTTATCTTGTTATTGAAGATTATGGCAGCAGATTGGATTTGGATATGGTCCTAGCTATAGAATGTGTCTTATTGTTGGAGGACCAGTTTAGCTAAGTATAGAGAGGCTTATCACCATTATCATTTCTTTGACCATGTAATGAAGAAAAATACAGTCTCATGTAGTAGTCCCTTTCTGCTTCTAAAATGGTGACATGACTGTTTAATAATGTATAAATATTAATTTAATCATTTGATAACAAAAAATATTTTATGCTGAAAATATTGAGTTAATGAAACCAAAAGATAAAATGAAGTTGTAACTAAAAGAAATAATGTCTTTCTCTATAAAGACAAAAAAAGGAGTTGGCAAAAAAAAATATTTTAATAGATCCAAAGTCAGCAGTAAACATTATTTTGTGGAAAGGATATTAGTTACCAAATCTTCTATTTCAGTGCTCATGATAAACATTTACAAAAAAGGATAATGAAAAATAATTACAGCTTATGTGTCAACATAATAGTTTGGAAGTACCTATCTACCTATGTGGGAGTCCTTTCATTAATCATCTGTCTGTATAGGTAGAACATTGCCTTGTTACAGCAAATGTAAAAATAAATACCAAGTTGGAAAAAATAAGAATATGACTTGCATTTGAGGCTACTTACCTCTAATCTGTTGAAAAAAAACAATTTGATGCTGAAAATGAATAAAATGATAGTCATAGTTCCTAAGGAAATTTAGCTTTTATAAATCATTTGCCACAAAAGGAAGACCAAAAACAATTCAAAAATTGCTTCAGTCAATAAATAGTTGTTTTCCTTGCTAAATAGACAGCAATAAAGGGTAATTTTTTTCACCTCTATTGAAATTATTTAATTTTTCCACTTTCATGAAAAAGGTAGTGTTTAGCATTCATCAAGTTTGTGAGTTCCATATTTTTCTACCACCCTCCCTTCCTTATCCCTTCCCTGATGAACAATCAGATAAAAAATGTACGTGTACAATTGTGATTAACATAATCCCATATTAGTCATGTTGTGAGAGGAGTTAGAATTAAGGGGGGGAAACCATGACAAAGAAGGGGAAAATAATAGAAGTTTTTAAAAAAGTGACCATAGAATGTTTTGCTGTGCATTCAGAATCCATAGTTTATTCTCTGGATGTGGACAACTTTTTCCTTATCAAATCTCTTGGGATTGTCCTTGATCATTGAACTGTTGAGAGGAGTTGCATTCATCATAGTTGATCATCTCACAATGTTATATAGTTAATGTCCCAATATTCTCTTGGTCCTGCGTACTTCACTCAGCATGTCTTTCCATGCTTCTCAAAATCTAGCTGCTAATGATTTCTTAGGGAATAATAATACTCCATAGCATTCATATACCTTAACTTGTTAAACCATTTCTCAATTGATAGGTATCCCCTCAAATTCCAATTCTTTGCCATGGGAAAAAAAAAGCTGCTATAGATATTTTTGAACACGTGAGACTTTTCCTGTTTTTTGTGATCTCTTAGGGATATAACCCTAGTAAAGATATTGCTGTGTCAATTTTGTTGTCCTTTGGGCATAATTCCAAATTGTTCTTCAAAATGACTGGATCAAAAAGGCAATATTCTATTCTATTTCATTAATAAAATCTGACAGAAGAGGAAATAGACATTATGAGCAGTACTGCATCATAAAATACTAAGAAACAATAAAGGAAATCAAAATTTTTTTTAAAATCTTGGTGAGAGGGGCGGCTAGGTGGTGTAGTGGATAAAGCACCGGCCCTGGAGTCAGGAGTACCTGGGTTCAAATCCGGTCTCAGACACTTAATGATTACCTAGCTGTGTGGCCTTGGGCAAGCCACTTAACCCATTTGCGTTGCAAAAACCTAAAAAAAAAAAAATCTTGGTGAGACAATCCAGATAAGCCAGATAATTCCAAAGTATGAAATTGTGAAGAAGATAATATATTTTTTAAAATAGAAAAGATTCCTATAAAATTATTTTTCCCCATCAATGACAGAGAAATTAGTAAATTAGGACTTTAACATCACATGAGCACATAGCTAGACCAGAAAAAAGCATATTCTTTGTGTATCTGTATTGGAGGCCACAATTTTAAAGTAATTGAGCAATTAAATTTCAAGGTATCTTTCTGAAAGGATAATACCAAAAGCTTGGGTAAAAATCATTGGACATTATTACTATTGAAAAAAATGTATTAAAAATTATTAATAAGTGCAAATTATAGTTTATTTTTCCAAGTCTACCAAATTGTTATGAGGCTATTCTACTTAAAGTCCTCCTTGATGAAGATTTAAAAGAGAATAGGAAGATTTTTGTAAAAAATATTCTATAAAATATTACATCTTTACAGTCATACAGTTGCCTAAAAGGTACAGAGAACACAAAGTTTTATTTTCTATATTTACTATAAAAAATTGCAACAAGAACTTCCAAGAAACATCCCCCTCCCCCAAAAAAATTTAATATCAATATTTTTCTAATAATTCTGAATGGTTGCAAGTCATGGAATATCATACTTCAAAATGAATTATTAAAGTCTTCAAGGCACCACCATCACTAGTTACCTATTGGACATTTCCAGTTATATTTTCCATAAGCATTTCAAATTTAGCACATCCAAAACTGAACTCATCATTTCTCCAAAACCTACTTGCCTATTTCTGTGGAGAGTACTCCATCCAATTACCCAAATTTACACTTCATTATCATACTTTACTCCTCACACTCTCTTATTCTACATATCTATTTTGCTGCCAAAACTTGTCATTTCCACCTCTACAATATCTTTTAGATCTATTATTTTTCTCTCTTCTCACATGCCTATTACCCTAGTTTAGTGCCTTATTTCCTCTTAGGCTTAGTCAGGGCCCACCAGGGCCTAGACTATTGTGGTAGCTTCCTAATTGATCTCCTTGCCTCATATCTCTTGTCTGTAACTTTAATACAGCTATAAAAAATCTCTTAAACTTACTTTTAACATCCCCTACATACGCACACATCAACAGCTTACCATCAACTGCTAATCTCAGCTAAATAAAATTCTTTAAAAAGTGCTTTTAGGGGGTATCCAGGTAATGTAGCAGATAGAACACTGGCCCTGGAGTCAGGAGTAACTGAGTTCACATCTGGCCTCAGACACTTAATAATTGCCTAGCTGTATGACCTTAGGCAAGTCATTTAACCCCATTGCCTTAAATTTAAAAAAAGGTTAAAAAAGTGCTTTTGATTCAGTAGAGCAAAATGCTGCTTTAAAGGTTCTCCTCCAACAAGCTGTTCCTTTGCAAAATTCCTCAAAAGACTTAATACTTTCAAGATCATTAATATTAAACAAGGTATAAAGCAAGTGGTGGATATACTCTCACTAAAGGTGTTCAACACTATCTTGGAAGAAATACATTCCCTGGAACATTATGGAACCTCTTGAATGAAATCCATAAATAGTCAAAAGAATTTAGTCTCAGTCTATATACAATAAAAAATCATGTCATTTGGATTATAGCACAAATTATATAGAAAATATATAGAACATATAGAACAAATTCATCAGATTTGTTAGATAGGTAGAACCTCTATCTATATATCTTGGACAAATGCCCCATATGGACAAAGATTTACTAACTAAAAGTGATTTAAAACTAGACTTTAAAAGGTCTTGAAAACTTGAGAAAGTGCCTCTTTTTAATTCCTAGTGCCTGCCATTCTTGGTTTACAGTACCTCTTCAGTTGAATTCATTAGAATAAATAGATTTAAAGTAAAATAAGAGGAATATTTCTATCTATATACTAACATAATTAATATATACTAACATAGCCTTAGTAGGAATTAATAGATATGAGAAAAAAACTTACAAAGAGAGAGAAAGAGAACATTAAAAGACTCTCCCTACTCCCCAATGTTTTTCTCTGTGTTGTTAAGTTTTGAGTATCAGATGCCCACAAATTTCAAAAACCTTTAGATCAACCTTGACGACTCTTTGAACCGAAGCAGGTTAAACTGATGTTCTATAACCAGTTCAACATCATAAGCAATTTTTTTCTTTACTGTGATCTTAGGCATTTTCCATTCTTTCTTCTCATCTAAGCATTAAAAATCTTACTGACTTTAGCTCTATATTTCTGCAAGTCTATTTTTTCACATGTTTTGTTATACTCTGAGGCAACTCTGTAGAGTTTTGAGTATTTAGTTTTACAAAGGACATTGACAGAGGAATAACCAGAATAGGTATGTGAGAGAGGAAGAACTTAAAACTGTTTTGGGGGGTTTGTTTGAAAGAACTAGGAATGTATAACATGGAGAAGAGAAGACTTAAGGAGAGTGAAGGTCTTTGGTGCTGTGGTTTGTAGTGGAAAGATTATTGCATTTTAGGTTAGAAGGGAGCTGGGTGAGAATCCCATGTTTTCAGTCTGCTAACTTTATTTTCATATATAAGTCATTCATGAAATCTTAATTTGTTTCACCATATTTGATGAATGATAATAGTAACTGTATTATACAACATGAGAGACACTGGCACAGGACCACCAGCATGTTGTCCCATCATCAGAGAGGGTGTTGTACTCTCTGAGTACAGTGCCTGTTCCCTAAGCATAGCATAAATCACAGCTGTTTAGAAAGAGGACCATGAATAGAGGACAATGGGATTATGGCTGGGTTTTAAGATTGAATAAAGTGGTGGTGAGAAGAATTTGTTTCTTACTCTCGGTTTTATTTCTTCACAGTGACTTTCTGGTCAAGGATATTGTTTTTCAGCCTCTCTACCTCCCTTATTAGCTGCAGCTGCTATTGAGGCCCTCAACATCATGGAAGAGAATCCAAGTATTTGTTTATTCTGGGAGATTTTAGTAAAAAAAAATCATAGTTCTTTGACATCAAATTATTGGTTTGATTTCTTTTAGAATTACCTAGAGGAAACATCACCTATATTTTTGTCTGAACTTTTGGTTTCATATCCCAAACCATTTCACAATGTGATTAAAATGCATCCCATGGAAAAAATTCTCTGTTAGAGAAATACTGCCTTTCATGGATTTATGGTAGTATTTCTTTCTCACTTTTGATTCTATTTCTTGATTTTCATAAGAAAAGAGAGAGAGAAAAATAAATAAATGGAATTTTTCCTCTCATTTTTCCCCTTCACTCTCTGAGCAATAAATATCAAATTAGTTTTTAGTGTTTCTAAAGGGACTTGAGCATCTTATATCATTCTTATAAGAAGACTCAGCATTGATAGAATCCATCAAAATAGGTGGTGTTTTCATCTCATTTATAGAATAGTGGATAAAGAACCTTTAAAAAAAAAGACTATCTGGGCCCTTACTGGCTATGTGAACCAGGCAAATCGCTTAATCCTTCACTGCTGCAGACAACTTTCTGACACTGTTAGTTACAGAGAAGATGCTAACCTGTATTGGTGGAATGAATTTCCTTACCTCAGAGTTCCTTGTCCCAATGAATTTTAAAGTTTAATTCCGAGCCTAATTCCTCATTTACAGATCAGAGCTTTTTTTAATCAGCAAATCATCATTTTTGTATTTATCTATGTCCTTAACAATTCCTGGGCAGGATTTTAGAATCCTAATATATATTGAATTTTGTAGACTTTTTTAAAAAAAACTTCCATTTTATTTGATATTAGAATAAATTTACTGTCATTTTCCCAAGACTTCCTGATGAAATTCTTCCAAGTGAAATAGTTTTTTTTCTGCTCTTTATGAACAATTTTCTATTCCCAGGAAACTTAAAATATATTTCAGAGAATGACTTTTCTATAAACTTTTTAATGCTTTCACTGAATGAGTTTATTTTTCTTTTTACCAGAAATTATTCATCAAAATTAGTCAATTTTCCAGAAATTAGTTATGAAATAATAAGTGATTTATCAGGAAATTAGCTAAGACTATTAACTATCATGATTCTCTTCTTAAAAAAATGTACAAATAAAATTGTAAAAAGTGTTTCTTATCTGCCACTTCTCATCCTAAAATTTCAGTATTCAGGGAAATAGAAAAATTGTATGTGTGTATATTACTTAAACATCACTTGATTTTTTTTTACATTTCCTTAGCAAATACTAAAATTTAATTTTACTTAAGCATATATTCTTAGAAAGAGAATCTAAAAATTACCTTCATTCCTACTTCTTGGCCTGATTAAGGTTCTTTAGAGTCCAGGAATAGTGCTTGCAAAACTAAACATTTATTCCTGAACCTCTTATATAGGTTCACTGGTAATTCCAGCAAAACCAAGTCCTGCCTTTGAACTTCAAATTCTGTTCAAAGTTTGTATATCTAAATGAGAAAAAGATGGATCTTTATTTTCAGTAACATATCAATAATTGTTATTGTTTCCTTAAATGCAATTCATTTGTTGTATTTAGTGCTTTTCTGGTCCTTAATCTGCTTTTCTTATAAGTCTTCAATTAAATGATTATCTATATCTATGTATATGTATGAATATACATATTGTAGCCTTCTTGAGGGGTAAGGGAAGGGAGAGAATAGTGTAAAAAGTGCATAGCAGAGAACAAAAGAAAAGTATTCATTAGAAAGATCAGAGTTCTAGTTGTTTTCTGTTTTTAACATTGTTTTTAATTATTCTAATTTCTAAACAAGGTTGTAAAATAATGTCACTGTGCCCTAAAACTATGTGTAATTTTTGTTTGTAAAAAGCCAGTAAGTATACATGAATTTCAAAAGAAATATTTCACATATTTGAAAAAAAAGTTTTCATTTTGATTTAGCCATGCTTAGACTATTCATTCTTCATACTAATTTGAAAGAAAAATCTCAAATGTTTAATGTACATGCCATTAAGTAAATAAATGTGACACATTTAAAGTCCTGACCTGTTCACATTAGAATTTTTAAGATTATTTTCAACTTTAGTAAGTCAGTATGTGTCAAGGTTCAATTGTGTGTATAATAGTGCGGTGGACCCTGTGAGGAAATTTAAAAAAACCAAAACTGGGGGAGGGGGGCAACTAGGTGACGCAGGGATAGAGTACCGGCCCTGGAGTCAGGCGGACCTGAATTCAAATTCGGCCATAGACACATAATAATTAATTAACTGTGTGACCTTGGGCAAGTTACTTAACCCCATTGCCTTGCAAAAAAACCTTAAAGAAAACTGGGGCGGGGGGGAACTAGAGATTTTTCCTACCCTTAAGAAAGTTATCTTAAGTCTTAAGTTTGATTTTTTTCTTAAGTACTAAGGTTCATTGTATATTCATGCATTTCTCATTGGTTTTACTCTTTTAAATCTTAATATTCTGTTCTTTTGAGATCTTAAATATATTACTATACATCATAGAATCCAGGTTACAGTGTATTGCTATTGATCTCTCAGCATTTTAATTTCTAGTGTTGATTTTCATTTTAATAACATTGTACATTTTAAACTATTAGAACAGATTTCAAAAATTTGACTATAAAAACTAAATCCTCTTCCTCATTTATTTTAAATGTTTAGAAGTCTAAAACCCTCTACTGTAGTGTTTCATTCATCTATCTATCCAATAAGTATCTATAATATGCCTAGTATATACTTACCATTATTAAGTACAAGGAAGATATAAAGTATTATTATTTCTTATTTATTTGTATTAACGTAGGCATACTTCTGGTAACTCAATATATAAATGTCTTGTTGGCTTCTGTTAAGTAAATGTATGTTTTTCAAATGGTTGGTTTTTGTCCTTCATTGTCAAAGAAGACCAAAGAAGACAGGGATCATGTCCCTGTCATTAATCAACAAGGATCCATCAGCACCGAGTAGTTGAGACTCACCATATGTCTTTGATCCATCAATAGCCTTCAGGGCATCATAAAAGCATTTTGATTTGTTACTTTCTACATAAAATTGTATTTCATCTTATTGAACCAAGAGCCCTATATTTCTCTAATGATATCACTATGTTTGAGACAAACTACAGTGTGTTGGACTGGCTGATCAGACCAATACAAACTCGTAATGCTCTACCACAGTTTGGGTACCAATAGTCCATGTGAATACATGGGGTGGGTACTCTGAATTTACATATGTCATGTTTCCTTTGAGCTGCTTCAATTCTGCCTTCCTCACAGAATGCACCACCCTCACTACTGAGGGCACGCCATGCTGGTGGTCCTGTGCCAGTGTCTCCCATGCTGAACAATCAATTCTAAAGTTCTTCAATGAGACCTTTAAGGTGTCTCAGTATCACTTCTTCTGACCCCCCTTGTGAGTGTTTTCCCTGTATGAATTCCCCATAAAACAGTCTTTTTGGCAAGTGTACATCTGGTAATTGTAACAACATATACAACCCATCATAGTTGTACTCTCTGTAGTAATGTTGGAATACTAGGTAGTTTAGCTTGAGAAAGGACCTCAGTGTCTGGTATCTTCTTCTGCCAGGTGATCTTCAGAACTTTAACACAATTTAAATGGAAGCAATTCAGTTTCCAGACATAGTACTGATAGACTGTCCAGGTTTCACAGGCATACAGCCATGAGATCAACACAAACGGCTCTGTAGACCTTAAGTTTAGTAGTCTGTCTAATACCCCTTCTATTTCATACTTTCTTTTGGAGTCTCCCAAATACTGAGCTAGCTCTGGCAATGCATGTATCAACTTCATTGTCAATGTGTACCTCCCTGGAAAGGATACTGCCATGGTAAATGAACTCATCCACAGAACTCAATGCTTCTCCATTTGCTGTAATTGATGGTTCCACATAGGGATGGTATGGTTCTGGCTAATGGAGCACCTGTGTTCCTTAGTGTTAATTGGAGACCAAAATGAATCCAAGCAGCAGAGAATCGATTTGTACTTTATTGCATCTCAGCTTCAGAGGCTGCATTAAGTGCACAATCATCTGCAAATAGAAGATCAAGCACCAATACTCCCTCCACTTTGGTCTTGGTTTGTAGCCTTTTCAAGTTGAAGAATTTGCCATCAAGGCTGAATCTGACCTTGAAGCCATGTTCATCTTCGTTGAAAGCATTTGATAACATGGCTGAAAACATCATGCTTTAAAAGTATGGAAGTGAGGACACATCTTTGTTTTACTCCATTGGTGACTGGAAATTCTCGAGAGCATCATCTACTATCCAAAACCCATCATGCCATCATGGAACTGACATACAATACTGATGAATTTCTCCAGACAAACAAATGTTGACATAATTTTCCATAAGTCCTCACTACTGATGGTATCAAAGGCCTTGGTCAGATCTACAAATGTTGTATACCGACCTCTGTTTTGTTCCTGGTATCATTCCTAGGGTGGTTGGGCAGCAAACACCATGCCAAGGTTCTTCTATCATTTCTGAAGTTACATTGGCTGGCTCTCAGGAAGGTGACCATCTTCCAGGTGAAGGATCAGCCTATTGAGAAGGACCCTGGCAAGAATCTTACCAACAATGACTAAAAGAGAAGTACTCCTGTGATTGTCACAGAACAATTGATTTCCTTGATAGAAATGGACAATAGAAGCATCCTTGAATTCTTGGGGCAATAACTTCCTCATATCATATAACCTGGAAAATTTGTCTGTTTTTGAATATGCAATGTACCCCTACCTTGTAGATCTCAGCCGGAATAGAATCAGTACCAGGTGCTTTACCACTTGAAGGGAGCTTAATGGCATTCAAAACCTCTTCTTCAGTTGGAATTTCAGCTAGTGACTGATTGACTGCAACTTGACGTAAACAGTCAATGGCTTCTGCATTAATTGATGATGGTCTGTTAAGTACACTATGGAAATGTTCAGCCCATCTCTCTAGGATCATGTCCCTGTCATTAATCAACAAGGATCCATCAGCACTGAGTACTTGAGACTCACCATATGTCTTTGATCCATCAGTAGCCTTCAGAGCATCATAAAAGCATTTTGATTTGTTACTGTATTTCATCTTATTGAACCAAGGGCCCTGTATTTCTCTAAGCCCTGCTTGTACTTTAGTTTTGATGGAATGCCTTCTTAGAAATGGATGAACTATCTTACTGGTATATCCGGGAAGTTCTCATTTTTTCATCTAGTAGCTTCTGTATTTCCCCATCATTTTCATCAAACCAGTGTTTGAAAGTATTCTGACTCATATCTCTGAAAGCTGCCCACTCTTTTTCTGTTCAGAGATGCACTCTAATCTCTTGACATTAATTCTTCTAGTATTCATTTTTTCTTGGGACCGTCGCTTTGGTTGAACATGAATATTTAGCTTAGAGAGGTGAGTCTGTAATCAGTCTAGCATTCTGCACCACACATTGCCTTTCACTCTCACATCCTATCTGTCTCTTCTCCTTACAACCACATAGTCTAATATTTGCCAATGTTTGCTACAAGGGTTCATCCAGGAAGTTTTATTGCACAACTCTTCAGTAGTAGTTGACCATTGCTATTGCTGTTTCCTGCTGCCATGTCTGGTAATCTGAGCTAAATGAAATTTATAATACCAAAAATGTAAGCTTCTTTTTGAAGTAGGAGGGTAATGAAAAAGAGGTGACAAATGCCAGACTGACTTCCACACATATACTGTTAAGCCACTTCATCATAATGTAATGCCTCTTTCCTTACAATAAGAGACAATGCTTTACAAAGTGCTTTCTACTAATACAGGGAAAGGTGACTCACAGATATTCACTTCACTGTAGCCAAATCACTACCAAAATTTGTTTTTGTTCTAGTCAGTCAATCAAAAACAAACTTCTACTGTGTGCCAGGGGATAAGGCTAAACACTAAGCTTAAAAAGAAAGGTAAAAGACAGTCCCTGCCCTGAAGGATCTTCAAATCTGGGGGAAGATTGCACTAAAGGAAACTGTAGGAGGAAAAGGGAGGGAACATATTCCCTGTTAGGTCATTACAGAGAGATCCAGACAAGTGCAGCTGGTTAGGAAATTGATAAGAAAGGTCTTGTTCCAACCTTTAGGTCTCATCCCAACCTCCCAGCCTTGGAGAACATGATCGTTTATTGCAAGATTTTGTGTTTCACTTTACAAAAGTGGAACATGCCTGGTTAGGTCATGGAAGTCCCCATCCTTGACTTGTTATTGCCAAATATATCTATAGAAAATGCCTTGAGTAGAAGTGCCAGTGAAAAGAGAAGCACAATTGTATATCACAGCTGTTCCCATGGAATTAAGGCTAAAAATAATTAAAGTTATTATGGGTATGACTACATAAATAATAAAATTCTCTGTATGATTAATTTTTCATAAAAAGTTTTTGTTATTGTTAACCATAGGCATACTATCTGAAATATAAATGTAGTAACAAAATTGATAATGAGATATTCTTTATAATGGATTTAAAAGAATGTGTGAATGAGACTAGAATAAATTAAACCTAATGCTAGAGCAGAGGTTCTTAACCTTTTTTGATTCATGAACGCCTTCTGACAAAGTCTATTTAACTGTTATTGAAGGAAAGGCTAGTTTATAGAATTTAGTTAGTGGAAAACAAAGATGTAATTTTTTTCTCATTAAAAATCATTGTTCCCCTGAAATGTGTTGACAGAGGTATGAGTCCTAAATTAAGAGGTATGAGTTGAGAGACTATTTTGTTTGTTTCTTAGTAAACCATAAAATATTATGTAAATCTGAATACTACTTTATTCACTGGCATAATAATACGATTGTGAGTCACCTTTCCCTGTATTAGTAGAAAGCACTTTGTAAAGCATTGTCTCTTATTGTAAGGAAAGAGGCATTACATTATGATGAAGTGGCTTAACAGTATATGTGTGGAAGTCAGTCTGGCATTTGTCACCTCTTTTTCATTCCCATCCTACTTCTAAAAGAAGCTCCATTATCTCTCAAGGAAATGAAATAGTTAACTGTTTTGTTTGTGTTCAGCCACTATCACTTCCTCCAAAGTATATTGCTTGTGGCTGCCAGATGAAACTTCTTTGTACCTATCTCTGTTCTGTCAACCTTTTTGCTCAAAAATCATTTCTGTTTCCTTCCAATTACAATTCATGCTTCATAACCTGGCATTTAATACTCTCCTTGATAGACCCTGGCCTTTTTTTAACCTCTGCTTCAGTCACACTGTCCTATGTCCTAACTGTTTCCTTCTTAGCAATACCTTCTTCCCCCTTCTTTGCATGCTGAAATATTGCCTATACTTTAGATTCAGCTGAAATGCTTCCTGAAATTTTCCTTGATTTTTCCTGCTTTTATCTCCAGCTTCTCTTAAAATTTTATTCTGTTTAAACTTTTGTCACATTCTGACTTGCATTACCTTTATTTATATTATAGTATTTGTTATAAATTATATTAGTATATATTAGTAATATGGTTATTGTAGTATATTAGTCATATTCAATTAAATTCAATAAATTCCTAGAGGTGAGAATCACAGAATTATAAGAAAGACATTAAGTAAACTGAAGAGAATACAGAAAAGTACAATCAAGATGATAAAAGACCATGATTTCATGCCATATGATAACTGTCATCAAATATTTGAAAGACTTCCATGTGGAAAAAGAGTCAGACTTAACTTTTGCACCAGCATGTTCTTTCTACAGAGAGATAGATTTGGACTTGTCATAAGGAAAAACTAACAATGAAAGCTAGCTAAAAGTGAAATGGGTATCTTAAAGAGGTCGAGTGGTCTCAGAATCATAGAAAATAAAAATTGGAAGTACTCCGGAATCCATCTAGGTCAAACCCACATCTGATCAAATATTCCTTCCCCACAACACACTCAAATAGTAATCTGCCACTTATTCCCCCTTCCTTGGGGTCTTCAGAGAAAGGCTTGAAGACTTTTTTTTATTAAGTTGTATGTGTAGGGGATTTTTGTACAGGGATTTATCTCTGAGATTCCTTCTGATACTTCATGGTAATGCTATCTAAAATACAGACTCACAGTGCAGTTTTATGTGGCCCACCTATGAGTTTTATTTTTCATGAGTGAAAAAAATAAAATAATAATTTGCATGGAATGCAGATTTTTTAAATTCCATTTCTGATAAATAATCTCATTGATATTAATTTTCTTTGGTGTTTTTAGGACAGAACATATCACATAGAAAATTTTCAGTTGATCTGTGGGATACATTCTGCCTGTACAGTGGAGACTCGTCAGTATGCACCTACTTCATACAATTATGTTGTCACTGTTGTTTTGCGTTTGCTTTCACACTTTGTGCCTTCACATGTCATATTGATGACTCTCATTCCCCCATTTTCTAAGAAGTTATGAGGCAGTCTTTTATATCTAAGTACCTTGACCCCAGATGACTACTTCTGCTGAAAGTGGACTGAATTTTTTATTCTGGGTGTGGCCCTCAAATAATTTTTTTATTTTAATGTGTCCCCAATGTGTCCTAAGGTTGAACAACCCTGTTCTGTGGAATGTACCTAGTAAGCACTCATGAAGAGGCAGTTTTTTGAATTGGAAAAAATACTGGGTTTAATTTCCATATATGATATTTACTAGCTTAATTATATAAATGTGGTGAAACTATAGTCACTCTCAGTCTCATCTGTAAAATGAAGATAATATTTTCATTATTTCCTCTTAGTGTTATCATTAAAGTTTAATAAAAAAAATAAATAAATCATCCAGCATTTATAGAGCATATGTCAAGTATAATGCTAAGTGCTTTATTAATAAAAAGCCTGATTGTATTTTTTAAAACACTTTTCAGGTTAGTCTTTTATTTTTAGCAGAAAGAGTTAGTAGCAGAAATAATGTCTGTACTTTGGTACTTTGAAGAAAGGTTTGTAAAATGTTTGCATTAATCTACCAGATTACATTCTTTCTCCTAGGAATATAAGGATGTTATTGTTTCATCTTTGACACCAAAAGATGTTAGATATTGGGCAGCCAAGTGGAGTGGACAGGTCAAATCTATCCTTAACTACTTGATACTTTATTAGCTGTATGACCTTGGCCAAGAAATTTTACCCTATTACCACACAAAAACCAAAAAAAAAAGGTATCAAATAGATTACTTTGAGTACACTGATGTCCCACTAGAAGGCAATTTTAAAATTCAGTCCCAACAAGTTTTATTAATCATCCCTTATATGCCAGTATTAATACAAAGATAAAAATGAAGTAGTTACTGTCTTCAAAAGACCTATCAGGAGAGATAGTGTACATATATATTAATGAATAAATGTATGTATAGCTACATATATATGTGTATGTGTGTGTTTGTCTATATATGTATATATAGGACAGTTTTCATATATACATATATGCATGTGTAAGTATGTGTGTGTATGTATATATACATACATGTGTGTGTGTGTGTGAAAATTGTCCTAGACTTGAAAGGATCTTTGATTTTAAAGGAGAGGACACAGATCAGTACTTTGTTGTTTTCTTTTGTTTTTTTAAGTTTTTGCAAGGCAAACGGGGTTAAGTGGCTTGCCCAAGGCCACACAGCTAGGTAATTAGTAAGTGTCTGAGACCGGATTTGAACCCATGTACTCCTGACTCCAGGGCCAGTGCTTTATCCACTACGCCACCTAGCCACCCCAGTACTTTGTTGTTAACATTAGGAACTTAACATGAAATGATCAGTCACTAATTGTTATTTTAGTCATAGCTTTGGGATCCATTTCTAACATTTTGCAATTATGAATGAACCTTTACCTGAGATCACATAGCCACCTGGATTTTGCTTTATTCAGATATTCATTAGAGTCAGCATGGTATATTGAAAAGAATACTAGATTTGGAGGCAGGGGATACCATTTTGAATCTTGGTACTTACTATAATCTTAGGTTGAAATCACTTAACATTCCTCAGTTTCCTCATTTGTAAAATGAGATAGTTGACCTACATTATTTCTTAATGCTCTCCCAGCTCTAAATCTTAAGATCTTAAGAATCTTAAGAGCTATCATTTTTCTGTCTCATTCAGGTTTCTCAAGTGTGCTACATAGCCTTTTGTTTGAAAGAAATAAAGAAAATTATGCTGACCTTATATTAAAAAGATAGGACTTTCTTTGGTTTGTTCAGATGGCTCATTGTTAGTTTAACTAGAATTGTGATTGTGCCTTCAGTTTAGTTAGAATTTGTCTTTCAGAATCTGTTATTTTCTAGGCAAAAAAACAACCCTTAAAAATGGAAATATGTTTATTTACAAATTACTTTATTCTAACTTTATCCTCTCCTCCCTATTAGCCTCAAGTGATATGACTTATTCATGTGTTTCATATGTACCTGATACATAATAATTATTGTTATATTAATATTTAATTATAGCAACTTGATTTGAAATCATGAAATAAATGTACACACATACACACACACACACACACACACACACACACACACTCTCTCTCTCTCTCTCTCTCTCTCTTTTCCCCTGAACTTTTATTTCATTGTTATAGGAAACAGTAAAGATCAATAAATATTTAACAAATATATGGAGAAGTAGAAAAAGATTGAACTTTGTGTTTGGAAGAGTCTACTTCAGACACTTAAATAGTTATTACTATGAATGAGTCACTCTCTCAGCTTCAATTCCTCCAGTTCTCAAATAAGAATAATAACAGTACCTGCCTCACAAGGTTGTTGTAAGGATCAAATGAGATAATATGTGATAAGCACTGGATCTCACAGTCCCATATAAATATTAACTACTGTTTTTCTACAGTTGAAAGTCTTAATGGGGTTGCCCAGGGCACTGAGAGTATAATTGATTTGTCCAAGGTCACAAAAGCTGTTTGTTCATCTGTCCATCTGTCTTTCTATCTCTCTCTCTTTCTCCTTTTCTCCCCATATGTATGTGTGTATGTATATAATTACATTTTGTATTTTCAGACTGTAACTTATCACTTAGAAATTAACTCATTGTTCAGAACTAATAAAGATAAAATTAGATTTAAATTATCTCTGACTTAACAAATACCAAATAAATTAAGTATATTCAAAAACATAGTAAGAGAGAAAGGAAAGATTATACCTGAAACAACAGACATCTCATGAAGTGTTTACTTTTCTTTTTAAATATATAATAATTACATGGCATTAATAGCTATTCTTTTTTTAGTATTCTTTTTGATCTGTTTTCTTCTGAGTGTTTTTCAAAAATATACTTCTTTGTCCTTTCTCCATCTGCTCTCATTCAGACTAAATTTAGGGGAAAAAAGAAAAAAGTTCTTATGACAGATATGCATAGTGAATTGAAATAAATTGCAACATTAGCAATTTTTGAAAATGCAAGTCTTACTCTGCATCTTGAATCCATCATCTTTCTTAGAAAGTGGATTATGTGCTTCACTAGTAGTCTTCTGGAATCATAGGTGGTCACTTTATTAATTAGAGTTCTCAAGTCTTTCAAAATTGTTTTTCTTTACAATGTTCTTATATAAATTGTTATCCTGATTCTTACTTCATACTGCATCAATTTATGTATTTTCCTAGGTTTCTTGTCATTTTTTATTTCTTGTCATAAATATATTCCATTATTTTAATATAATTTGTTCCACCTTTCCCCAATTGTTATATTGTTATGTTTCTTCTTAATACAGTGTTCTTTGCTATATTAAAATGAGTTGCTATAAATATTTTTGGGGGGAGTTGCAAGGCAATAGGGTTAAGTGACTGGCCCAAGGTCACACAGCTAGGCAATTAAGTGTTTGAGTCTAGATTTGAACTCAGGTCATCCTGACTCCAGGGCTGGTGCTCTATCCACTGCGCCACCTAGCTGCCCCTTGCTGTAAATATTTTTCCAAATAGTGCTCCTTTTCCTCTTAAACCTGGTAGTTGTATCTCTGGTTTAAAAGTTATACAGTTTAATGACATATTTTTGCATAACTCCAGATTGCTTTCCTGCCATATTGGACTAATGTTCTATCCTCAATTATAATTTTCCTTTTTTGTAATTTTTGCTTATTTAATAGTTATGAATTAGAACCTCAAAATTTGACCATTTTCCTATCTTTTCTCTTTATATCTTTTTACCATTTATGACAATTATGATTTGTATTCTTATATATCTTTTGTGTGAGATCTTTGTCAGAGAAACATTCTGTAAATATTTTCCCCCAAAATTACTTGGTTGCTTTCTAAATTTATCTGCTGGTTTTGTTTGAATAAGACATACAACTTTATATGATCAAAACTGTCCATGTTATCTTCTGATCTTTATTCTTTTTTGGTCATGAACTCTTTAATGATCCATACATCTAAAATGTAATTTCTTTCCTCTTTTAATTTGTGTATGATGTCATTTTTTATTTCTAAATCATATATTCATTGGTGGATTCCTTTTGGTATTTGATTTAAGATGTCACTCTGTTACCTAATTGCTGCCAGACCACATTCCTTTCTCCCCTACAGTTTTATGGTAAGTCCTTACATCAGTAGCTGTGGCCCTCAGGTTTACAATAATATTCATTTATTACAATGTCTCATTGGTGGTGGTGCACTTAATTTGTTCAACTGGTTAACCTATTTTTTCATCAGTACCTAGTAATTTTGAAGACTGTGGCCTTGTAGAATTGTTTCAGGTCTGGTATTGCTTCCTTTTCAGCTTTTTTTTTATATATACATTATTTCCCTTGAGAATTCTTGACCTTTTCTTTCTCCAAAGGAATTTTAATGACTTTTTTCTCTCTAAAAAGACATTTGTTAGGTTAATTGATATGACAGTTGAATAAGCTAATTTAGATAATATTGTCATTTTTATTATATTGGTTTGACCTATCAATGAGCAATCAGTTCTTCTACAATTATTTATATCTTTTCATTTCTACAAAGAATATTTTGTAGTTATATGTAGTCTGTGTGTTTCATCCTCTTATATATTTTTTTCATTCTTCAATCATTTTGAATTGAATTTCTCCTTCCCTATCTTCCTACTGGGCTTTATTGATAATGTATTTTCTTGCTGTTTATTCGTTTTTCAATTATGTATGACTTTTTATAACCCCTTTTGGAATTTTCTTGGAAAAGATTCTAGATTGTTTTGCCATTTTCTTCAACTTATTTTACAGATGAGGAAACTGAAGCGGAGTTAAGTGATTTGCTGAAGATTACAGAAACTAGTATCTGAGGCCATATTTGGTCTCAGGAATAGAAGTTTTCCTGACTTCAGACTTGATACTCTATGCACCATGTCACCTCAGCTATTAATGATTTGTGTGGATTTATTTTATTTCTTGCAGTCAAATTTGTTATTTCACTTAATTTTTTGGTGACTGCTTAAGTCATTATAATGAAAATTATATACATTACAGAACTTATTAAAGGCAAAAATAATATCAGTAAGATGTAGAAAAAGGTGTTTGTCAAAATTCAAAATGTGTTTCTATTTATAACACTAAGAAAGCATAGGAACAAAAGAATCTTTACCTAATGTGTTATCTGTGTGTGTGTGTGTGTGTGTGTGTGTGTGTGTGTGTATATATTATATATAAAACCAAGAATCAAGCCATTAAATGTCATGTAGACAGTTTTGAGGCCTTTCTAAATATTAAGATGAGAGTAAAGCAAAAAATGTCCATAATCACCCGAGACCCAAATTATAGCATTATGTCAAGATAAAAATCAAAGCAATAATAAACAATATCAAAAAGGAAATAAAATTATCACTGCAGATGATATAATAATCTAATATAATGACTTAAGCAATCAACTAAAAATTGAGCCAACCAGACATTCCTGGTATAAATAAAACATGATAGTGTAGCTTCTTTGCAAATATTTCATTTCATAATTTTTTCCAGTTTTCATTAAGAATTGGTCAGTAGTTTTCTTTTTCTGTTTCATTTCTCCCTAGTTTAGGTATCAAGATTTTATCATAGAAGGAATTTCCAGGGCATCTTTTCTCTCTTTTTTGCTGAATTTATATAATATTAGAATTAACTGATCTTTGAATGTTTACTAGAATTCACTTCTAAATCCCCTGGTTTGGTTTTTTGTTTTGTTTTGTTTATTTGTTTAGAAATTAATTTATGGTTTACTTGTATTTTTCTGATGTTTTCCAAATAATCTTCCTTTAATCTGAGCATTTTTACATATCCAAATATTATTCCATTTTTTCCTGTTTTTTTTTAACTTTGTAATTAGACAATATAGGTTTTTTACTCTTCGATTGTAAATAATTCTACTTTTTCCCTTTTGATGTAAACAGTTTGATTTACTTCTCTCTCTCTCTCTCTTATTTAATTAGAACTAGCTAACTATTGGGGATGTTTTGTTTTGTTTTTTCCCAAAAAATAATTCCTCATATTATCAAATTCCATTAGCTAGGCTTTGTTATTGCTGTTGCTTTTATTAGTGTTAATCCCATCTCATTTTCAAAATTTCTACTTTGTTTTCTTTCTTTTAATTTTATGCCAATTCTTTGAACTTCTGTTTTCTTCTATTGCTGAAGTCATTTATAAATATAAAATTTCCCCTATACCTGTGCTTCATAAATTTTTGTATATTGTTATTTGATTAATTTTTTATTGATCCTGTGTTTTATGTTTGATTTGTTTGGTCTCTAATTAATTTTTAATACTTTTTTGAGGATACATCCTACATCTAAGTCCTTCCCTTCTCTCTCTTTCGAGTGCCATACACTGAGAGTGCTCTAGGGAGCAAAAGTTTGCCCTGATCTCTAACAGCCAACTTGATCTTCAGGAGTAAAAACCTGTCAGGGCTACAAACCAGAAACACTAGTACTACAAAAACTATGAACTGCTGGTGCCAAACAACTAAAGATCATAGGGAGTGAGTCAAGTCACCAGTACAGGACACTACATGTCAAAGACTCAACATTCCATCAAGAAGTCAGTTTCTAACTAGGCACAGTTCTAACCAACAAAAGAGTGTTGAGTCAGAGATACAGGCTGGTAAACTGTGAATTGCCCAGTATGAAAGGAGGCTGAGTTGCTTCAAGATCTAGCCTCTAAGGAAACCCCAGAGGGGAAGTACTCAGGGAGTGAGTAAATAGGAAAAAGGGGAGGATGGGGGGGGGGGGGCACTGAAAGTATCAAAGATTCTAGCAAGAAAAAAATCTCAAACATTGAACATAAACAGATTAATCAAAAGAAATCAGAATTAATTAAAAAGTAATTAAAAGAAAACAGAAGAAAATAGAACTTCCATCTCTAATAAAAGAATTCAAGCTTCTATAAATAAATACTGCAAGATGTAGGATAATGATGGATTTAAGGAGAAAATGAAAACAACACACTGTTCCTGAGTGATTTAAAAGAGAAATAAGAATCATGAGAGCAGGATTTGTGTTCTGCATAGCAAAAAATAAATATAAATAAATAAATATAAACAAACAAACAAACAAACAAATAAATAAATAAATAAAAACAGGAGTTTCGGTAGAAAACTGGTAGAGAAACAAAAGGCAGACATAGGCATTATGGTGACTCCCTGCCTGTATGTGAATGCTGCTTTTGTGGGACTACATTAGAACATGAGATAAGTACATTAATGTTGGGAGGGGAGCAGGAGTTTAAGAAAGAAATTAAGAGCTAGCTATGAGGAGAAGGTAACTTTTCTGATTTCTGTAAGAGCAGCAGACTCTGAAAATGAGGGAAAGGGTGAGGAAATGAAAAATGCTTTGCTTTGACAAATAAATGTTCCAATAGGAGGAGAAAGAGGACCTTTCACTTAATGAGATTTAAACCATTTGGTACTTTAAAAGACTTGCTTATCCTGGAAGGGGGTTAGTTGGAACTCTGAGAGCTACTGGAGGGATGGGAGAAAAATTAAAAAAGGAAGCACCTTAGCAAATCCTGTTTTTCTTTTTGACACAAATGTATTTCTACTACCTAAAGCAAGGAAAGATAAAGCATAGAAAATGATAGGTCAATATCTTCAACAAACATTGACTAAAATATTTGGAACTACACCCAAAGGGCAACAAAAATGAGCATACCCTTTGATCCAGTAATACCACTACTGGGTCTATACCCTGAAGAGATGAGGAAAAAGGGTAAAAACATTACTTGTACAAAAATATTTATAGCAGCCCTGTTTGTGGTGGCAAAGAATTGGAAATCAAGTAAATGTCCTTCAACTAGGGAATGGCTTAGCAAACTATGGTATATGTATGTCATGGAACACTATTGTTCTATTAGAAACCAGGAGGGATGGGATTTCAGGGAAGCCTGGAGGGATTCGCATGAACTGATGCTGAGTGAGATGAGCAGAACCAGAAAAATACTGTACACCCTAATAGCAACTTGGGGGTAATGTTCAACCTTGATGGACTTGCTCATTCCATCAGTGCAACAACCAGGGACAATTTGGGGCTGTCTGCAATGGAGAATACCATCTGTATCCAGATAAAGAGCCATGGAGTTTGAACAAATTTCAAGGACTATTCCCGTTAATTTAAGGGGAAAAAAACAGGTATCTTATTGTCTGATCTTGTTATCTCTTATACTTTTTGTTTCTTCCTTAAGGATATGATTTCTCTCTCATCACACTCAATTTGGATCAATGTACAACATGGAAACAAAAATAAAGACTGACAGATTGCTTTCTGGGGGGGAGGGAGTAAGATTGGGAGAAAACTGTAAAACTCAAAACTCAAATAAAATCTTTAAAAAAAATTGACTCAGATTTTTTTTAAAGAAAATCCTGTCAGACTATATAAATGCTTTGTCTCTTATCACCAAGTGGAATTGCATTCCAAATAACAACAAAAGACATAAAATATCTTGGAAATAATATCCCAAAAGCACACTCAAGAGTTGTATAGATGTGATTACAAAGTGCCCCTTAGAGAAATAAAGAACAATCTAAATAGTTGAAGGTATGGAATATTCAGTGTTCATGCCTGAACCATGCTGATGTAATAAAAATGACAATGCTATCAAAATTAATTTGTTTTCAAAATTATAGCAGTCAATTAGAAAAAAGTATCTAGAATATCAAGAAAAATAATGAAGAGAAAAAAGAATGAAGGGAAATAACACTTTCAGATCTCAAACTACTTTATAAAGTAGCAGTCATCAAAACCATCTGGTATTGTTTAAAGAATAGAGAGATCAGTAGAATAATATAGACAAGGGATATTCAAACACAATTAGACCTCAACAAACTAGTGTTTGATAAAGTGGAAAATGTAAATCACTGAGGGAAAAACTTGTTGAAAACTGTACAGCAGAGTGGCAGAAATTAAGCTTGGGCCAAGCTTAGTTTGGACCAATAGACTCCGCAATATATTCTCAATGCATATGTGACCAAAATATTAAAAAAGAAAAAGATTATATACTTATTTTAGCGATGAAGAGTTGTATTTTTAACTAAACAGCTAATAGAGGCAATAACAAACACCAAAAGGGATGAGACTGATCATTTGAAACTGAACTAACTTCTGCATAGACAATATTAATGCATTTAGGATAAGAAGGAAAATGGTGAAATGGGTGGGGAGGGGGGAATTCTTTGTATCACATTTCTCTGGAAAGGGTTTGGTATCCTAGATAATAATCAACAATAAATGTTAGCTCAATTATAATTAATAATAAAGATAAATTTATTTTTTATAAAATTAATTATAACAAAATTAACAGCCATTCCCTAATAGGTTAATGGTCAAAGGATATAAACAAATAATTCTCAAAAGAAAAACTGCAACATTCACAACTATATGAAATAAAGCTCTATATCACTAATAAGAAGAGAAAATGCAAATAAGAACAACCCTCAGATTTCATTTCACAAAAATGACAAAATGATAAAAACATGGCCATTTTTTGAATTTCTCTGACAATTTCCTCCATTCTTTGGTAGAAAATAATTTGCCTAGCTAGGAATAAAAGTAGGCTAAGCCTGCAGGTTTCTTACCTTTGATTCCCAAGTCTTCACCACATTGCTATACTCCTTTTCCTGTCATGAGGGCTCAGATCTCATTTCAGTGCAGTGAAAGTACATGATTGCTTACTAAATGGCCTATTCTCAGTTTGTTTATTCTTGGCTTTGACCTATCAGTTCTCATCCTCTTCAACAGAATCCCCTTTTCTATTAATGTTACCAACTCTATCATTCTTTGTATTGTCTTCAGAAGCTAAGAATTCTGGTTTTAGTTGCTGAATATGATGGACCAGTGTATTGTCAGTCTTATTATGTTATGCTGATAGTCCAACTTCTGCAGGATGTTAAACAATAGCCAGAAGACACTAGATCAGATGCTTTCTTTTACCATCTTCCCAGGCAACTTCCTCTAGTACCCAGTGAACTCATTGCCCTGAGTCAATGGGGGACTGATTTCTTTTCCATTGAAAGGATTCTATCTATACACCTCCAGAACAGCCCTAGTTTCAAAGTGGCACACTGCCTTGTTCAGCCATGCAATCATCTTCATCTTTTGTATTTTCTTAGTCCTTCTACTTTACCTGCAGTGTAGAAATGCAATAAATGGTATATTATCCTCACTTTACCAAATATCAGGGACAGGCCTGACTTGCAATAGTAGTCTTTTAGTTCAGTTTCATTGGTGGGAAAAAATGAGACATTTCATAAATCATTTAACAGTTAATAAAATGAAGTTTACATAGCTAAGCCCCCTTGGTTCCTTATCACCTCCAAGATCTAATAAATTATGTTTAGCATTCAAAACTCTTTAAAAATCTTCTCCCTCCCTTTAATTTTTTACTTTCTTATACCTTACTCCCATCATACACCACATCTAAGGGAATAAAACTTTCCCACTATTCCTCACATAAAACACACTCTCAGCTGATTCCAGGCATTTTTGCTGTTCTCCATCCCTAGAATTCTCTCATCTCTTCTTGTCTTCATCTCCTAATTTTCCTTATCTCTTTCAAGTGCCAGTTAAAATTCTTTTGTTTACCAAAAAAAGCCTTTCCTGATTTCCCTTAATAGTAGTCCCTTCCTTCTGTAAATTATTTTCAATTTCAAATATGTTATTTATATTTCAATTTCAAATATATATGTATTTGGAATTATATAAAAATATATTGTTTGTACATAATTGTTTGCATATCCTCATTTAGACTGTAAGCTTCTTTAGAAAATGAACTGTTTTTTGTCTTTCTTTTTATTCCTAACAATTAGCACAATGCATGGTACATAACAGGAACTTGCTTGTTGACTTAATATTATAGTTTTGATGTATATTCCAGCAATAAAGATAACTCATTTTATTTGCTTAAATGATGTGGCAACTTTGTGCACTTATAAAGTATTGCTATTATGTCATTATCTATATATTATAGTAGGGACATCTGGATAGTGCAGTGGATAGACTGCCTTAAAGTCAGGAAGACTCATCTTTCTGAGTTCAAAATGTTCTCAGATACTTACTTAATGCGTAATGCTAGGCAAATCACTTATCCCTGTTTGCTTCGATTCCTCATCTAAATGTATTTCATTTATTTCATTTTAGTTTCTTTACCAGGAAAACCCCAAATGCAGTGAGAAAGTTATACAATTGAAAAATAAACAACAGCATATAATAGAGAGTCAAGTAGAGTCATAGTATGGTTTCCTTTCTTAACTCTTAAGTTTTTACTACTTTCTTGCATTTTTAAATTCTAAAATATAATAAATTTTGCTATAAGCACTTTGTTTTAACTGCGAAAATCTTTTTTTGTATTTCTTATAAATACCAAACTGAAATCAGCTTTCTAATACATTCTACTAATCCATCTAATCTATTCCCTCTCTGTTTTATCAATATTTATTTCATTCCTGTAAATTTATTATCTTGGATAGGGCAACTAGCTGGATCAGAGAATAGAACACTGACCTTGGAGTCAGGAAGACAGGAGCTCAAATCTGTCCTCAGACACTTGGCTCTTGCTAGCTGTGTGACCTTGGGCACACATCCACTGCCATCGCCAGTTGTCCTAATTCATATCTGGCCCCTGGACCCAGATGGCTCTGGAGGAGAAAGTGAGGCTGGTGACTTAGCACATCACCACCTCACTCAAATGAAGAATAGGAACAGTTAGGTTGTACAGTGGATAGAGGACCAACCCTGGAGTCAGGAGGACAACCTGAGTTCAAATTTGACCTCAGACACAATAATTACCATTGCCTTGCAAAAAACAAACCAAAGAAAATAAAGGAAAAACATCATTGCCATCATCATCTTGTAAATTCTCCACCATCATAACCTCTCATATCTTTTCTTCTTGACCTTTTTTTTGGTGGGGGGGGGGGGGGGGGAATAAGGCAAGGGAATTAAGTGACTTGCCCAAGGTTGCACAGCTAAGTAAGTATTAAATATCTGAGACTGACTTTGAACTCAGATCTACTTGATTCCAGGGCTGATGCTCTCTCCACCTCATTGCCCCATTTGACTCCTTTTTTATAAAAAAGGAGGGGGTTGTGTGTGGAATTGAAATAGAGAAGGAATCATCACTATTAGTAATCTTCCTGATTTTCTGCCATTTTTTCTCTTTAATAAGCCTAGCCCGAACCTCAGGTTCTTAAACTTTTTTTTCTTTATAACCTCTCTGAAGTGGACATTTGTTTTGCTTATTTACTTTCTAGTACCTTGATGGTAAATGCTCCTTACTTCATAATATATCTTGGCCTTCTTTTTGAGCCCTAATAAAATACTCACCATATAATAATCCTGTAACTTACATGTATATGAACTTTATATCTTACCATGTTTCCTAATCATCCTGTGACATCACTAGTATATGGATCATCTGCCTTTGAATTGTTTAAGTTAAATTAAAATAGTTAAAACTAGCTCCAAGAGGAGAATGGCATCTTCTGATTCCTAATGTTTTGTTTGTACTGTTTGTTTAAGCTAGTAGGACAGAGAGATAGGCAGAGCATGTAATAAGTTCTTATTATGTGTCAGGCACTGTACTGTGTTCAAGTAATGTGAATACAAGCAAGTCAGCCACTCTGTCTTTAAAGGGATATGGGTAGAACTAGATGGAGATATGGGTAGAACTAACATGGAGATGATCAGAAAGTGTTATGAGGTCCTGGTTTTCCATTACAAAAAAAGCAAAAGTTTGCATACCTATCAGAGACTCAAATGTTCCAAGGGTGGTATCCAAGATACAGAACAGAGGGATATGTGAAAATTTCTAGAAAGCAAGCAATATAGTATGGAGATGATCAAGAGATTTCAGAATTTCATTAGTTAGGTTATATATTAAATAGCTACTTAATTCTAGAGGTAGTTAGATTTGCCTAAAGGAAGTAGCATTGGATTGGGAATCAAAGAAGATCTTAGTTAAAATTTGGTTTTATGTATATCTCCTCATCAGTAAAATTGGGATGATAATAATACATTACCTCTCAGAATATTAAGTATTCATAAAATGTACTTGTAAAGCACTTTAAAGTCATATACAAATTCTAGTGATTATTGCTGCCTCAAATCTTGAGGCTATTGAGACATGATATCCAAATTTTATAATGACTTTAATTTTTAGCATACAGTATTGCTCCTCACTTACTAAAATAGAAATGAGCTTCCCTTACCTTTGATTCTCAATAGAAAAACCAACCCTGTAAACAGTAGCTTACATTATTCTAAATTTTACGGCTTACAAAAATATCAGCAATCCTATAAGAAAGACAGTATTATTCCCATTTTACAGGTAAGTCAGGCATTAATAGGAGAAATTTATTTTTATTTTTATTTTTATTTTTAATAGAGACTGAGAATTTTAAGTTACTTGTTTGGTTTGGCTCTTAGCACAGTGCCTAACACATAGCAAGTATTTTGTAAATGCTTGTTGACTCATGAAGGGAAATAATCTCACATAATCTGAATTTTGTCCTATTTGTCTAGCATCATATATTTTTTACCCTTCTATGTACATGAATTAATTATATATCATTACCAAAATATACAAATTGCATGCTTCTGTTAAATTTAGTTTTTATTTTTGTGAAGAAACTTTTTGCATATTTCAATTAGTCTCTATATTCACATGTTGGTTTTAAAATATAGATATGTATTCACATATAGATATGTATATATTTTCATATAATATGTTTTTCTCTTAGCACTTATGGATTAAAAGTAGTTGGTGAGTCAATTTCACCAGCATTTCACCTTCCACTAGAAGAGAGCACAGGATCTCAAGAGAATGATATCAAGCTACTTCAGAGAATAGTAGATCAAGTAAGTTTCTTTAGTTTACTCTATATGAAAAAGGGGACTCTTTTATGAAGCTTCTGAATGGCTCAGTTATTTTTTAGAAATCAGAATTCTTGGGTTTAATGATGGGGGAATTACATTTTATTGTTCCACCTTTACCATGTTTATGCATGATCTTTTGAGTAAATTATTAGCTAACTGAAATTATCAATGATGAAATGACACTGCCTATTGAGAAAACCTTTATTCTCCTAAAGAAGAGTTTTCAGGTAATTTTCAAAGTAATACAAAAATGTATTTATCTTTTATTCATAAAATCAGATTCTCTAAATATTGCTATATACTATATTTACTTCATAAATTACAGTTAGTTTAATTTTTGTTGTTGTTAGTAGTGGTGGGTTGTGGCAATGGAGTAAGTGACTTGCCCAAGATCAGCTATTAAGTACCAAATGTTTGGATCACATTTGAGCTCAGGTCCTCCTGACTCCAGGGTGGTGTTCTATCCACTGCACCACCTAGCTGCCCTCAGTTAGTGTAAAGTAAATTAGTGTTACAGGGAAGAATATGGTCGCTTGGGAAAATATAAGTAAATGGGTACTTTTAAGACAAGCTAGCTTCACAAAATCTCAGAGCTGGAAAAGGTATCATAATCAAAGAGATTACCAAATCAAAACATTTTCAAACAGGAATGCCTGCTGTCAGCATGTGTTCATCCAACCTCTAATATACATGAGTTAATTGTATATCATTACCAAAATATGCAAATTGCATGCTTCTATTGAATTTAGTTTTTGTTTTTGTGAAGGAACTTTTTGCCTATTTCAATTTTTTTCCTCTAATGAGGAAAATGTACTTTCCTCTAATTAGGAAGAAAAATATTCCTTCTAGAATCAGACCTTCCTTCTATTTTAATATTTCCCTACTTGTTAGGAAGTTGGTTTGGACTTTGGATTTTTTTTGCCTAAATTTGCCTCTTTACTGTATGCACTCAGTGCCCCTAGTTCTTTTATCTAGAACCAAGTAGATCAAATCTTATTCTTGTAAGATAATCCTACAAATACTTGACAACTTTCATGTTCTCCCTAAGACTTCTCTTGGCTAAGCGTCCCTATTTCCTTTAGCTGCTCTTAATATGAACTCTAGGTCCTTCATCATTCTGGTTATTCTCTTCTGAACAGAGTCCAATTTATCAATTCCTTTCATGTACTGTGGTATCCAGTTCATTATATGAAATCTATCCAGTCATAGTAACCTCATTGTTCAAAGATATTTTTTTCATTATGTAGCCCACAGTGGCATTAAGTTTTTCATTGCCTTAATACCACTCCTATTGAACTTAGTGTTCAATAGCCATAGGCCTTTTTATGTAACTTAAAGCTTGTTTTTCTCTTTTAGCTAAGGTGCAATGAATGAACCTCAGTTCTCCTGAGTCTCTAAGCCAAAGGTCTAAACATAGCCTCTTTCAGTTTTTTTTTCCCCCTCTATCTGTCTCTGCACTTTTTCTGCCCTTACTTTCCTCTGTGGTGCTCCTCTTCCATTAAAGAATTTTGCTGTCATTGAAATCATGTCTTGTCATAACATTCACTTTAACTTATAATTAGGCCTATGATAATAATCACATTGATAACGTTTCTATAGTTCTTTTATAGAGTATTTATAAAGTATTTTCTCCACAACAACCTTATGAAGTAGGCAATATATGTGTGTGTGTGTGTGTATGTATATTTTCCATTTTAACAATGAAGAAATGTATGTAGTTATGGAAGAGTTGTTCCAGGTTTATGAGGAAGGTATTTCATTACTATTTCTTAAGGAGACATTTTAATTAAATGCCTTTACTTTGAGCTAATTGTGCCCCTTGGCTGATTATTATCAGTAAGGGACTCATTTGCAGTAGTTTTAAGTATATGGACCCAGAACCTCAGAGCTGATATAATAATCATTTGGAATTACTGACAGCTTTTACTTTATGTAAATTCTCATTACACAAATTCAACTTTCCAGTAAAGAATTCTGAAAGAAATCCACATTCCAGAAAAAAAAGCATCATTGTTAACTTTACTATACAATATTATGCTTTCTCTTTCTGTGCCTGTCCCTCAGCTTGGCACTCTGTGACCTTCTACCACCCCACCTCACCATCCCCCCAAAAAGAACTTTTAAAAACTCCAAGGGAAAGAAGAAGAACAAATAGATACTTGGAGAGACATTGCCACTGCAGCAGTGAATCTAACTTAAGACATCTGTCTGCCAAGAGAGAAGACTTTTGCCATGCTTGACCCACCCACCTGTTATGTGTCAAGTCCCTGAGTGTCTGTCTTCTGTACTTGGGTACTCCATCTGTCCCTGACTCCTCCACATCACCAGTTTTCTTCTGTCTGTGTCCATGCCCAGTCCCTTTGTATCTGTTTCTTCTTCCTCTTGGTTCCATCCACGAAACCATATAGTTGCCCCAATCTCCCTTCATCATCTTGTTTCTCTGACCTTTCTGTGTCCTTGAACCATATGCTGGCCCCTTTCCTGCCTCCCTCACTCCCCCATCCATATTGACAGGCAAATTTGCATTAGGTAAAAATCATTTTACATAGGTGTCTACAGAACAATCCACTTATGTAAAGCAAGAAATTCCTGCATAACTTTTCTGCAAGCTGGGAGCTGGATGAAAGGAAGGAATACCAAGGGAGTTGTTTGCCCCTGCATGCTATACCATGTCATAATATCATCTGTGAGGGGATGAGAAGAAAACCTTTCCACAGGGGATGCTGGCTGAGATTTCACCCAAATCAGAAACAAATTTAAGTATGTCTTATATTTGATGGTCTAACTAAAATGTAACAGGTTCCCCTCTGGAAAAATTATTCAGTCAAATATGTCTATTTTTATTTTCTCTCCCACTGAAAATGCTCTGCACAAAACCAGAAAATTTTAAATGACTGAACTAACCCATTACTCTCATTTTGTCTTTCCCCAAAATACAGACCCTTTGTCAATTCAAATCATCAACAAGAATTTATTAAGCATTTACTAATGGGGCAGCAAAGTCACAAAGTTCGAGGCCTAGAGTCAGAAAGATCTAAGTTCAGTTGTGACCTCAGATACTTAGTAGCTGTGTGACACTGGGCAAAATCCTAGATGGAATTGCAAAGGGTCAGCCAAGACTTAAAACAAATGAACAACAAAAAAACACAGAGACGAAAAATAGAGTTGGAATATGAAGAAAGGCAAAAATAGCTTTTTCTCTTTGTGTTCTCCCCTATTGAACTGTGAAGTTCAATAGGGGAGAACACAGACAACAACACATAAAAGCAATTTGTATATAAATTGGAGATGAGGGAAGGCACTAGAATTGAAGGAAGGCACTAGAATTAAGAAAGGGAAAAGGTTTCTTGCAGAAGTAGAAAGGTGAGACCTGAAGTCAGTGATAATGCATGGAGCAGAGAATGGAGTGTCTTGTGTTTCTGGGGGAGGAACCTCAAAGTACATTGTGGAGTACATAAGTTGAATAGTGCAAAAGAAGATTTGAAAAGCTAAATAAGGGCAGGTTATAAAGGACTTTAAAAACTGTCTTATTTGTTCCTGGGAATTATAGAGGGATAGCTATTTGTAGGGGCAAGTAAAGAAATTTTCATATGCAACTCAGATTTTCACTTCAAAAATGTCATAAGGTCCAACTGCTCTGACTGTTGAGGGCATGACCATTTTTATAGTTCTTCAACTGCAGGATAATATACTTAGTGGAGACTACTACTTGAGTTTAGGTATAAAGTAAAGGCATCATCTAAAACTGATCAAATGTTATTCTTGGGTTATATTTTTCCTCTTTGTTTTTCTAACACTAAATTTTGCTCCTTTTGTGTCCCCCACAATCATTCAGTGGTATTTAAGTTTTATTTTGTGTTTTTTCCCCAGCATCTTTAATTGGGGAAATAAATTGAGACTGCTGTCAAAGTTTTAAGTTTCACTGCATTTTACTGTTTTAATTAACACAGTGTTTGAGGTTCAGGTTGTAAATCTGTTTTTTCTTTCTTTAGTGTATGAACAGAAATATTGCATTAACTCAGGCACACTACTTGGAAAAAGAAGAGAAAAGCCTTCCTCCTCCTAGGTTGGTAGAAATTAAAATCTCCCTCCACTTTTCCCCTCATTATTTTATAGCCTGCAGGTGGATAAAAATTATATTTTTGAAATGTTTCTAAAAGATTGCTTCATGAAATAAGAACTTTTTTTGCTAATGTTGAAGTGTAGTATATTTTTAAAAATTTTAGCTGGCATTTTTCATTTGTACCCCAAGACTGAATTACCCCCAAATTTGCAGTCTATATAAGAATAATCACCTCTCAGAAGTTAACTCTTTGTTGGTGTGTAAAAACACCCTGTAAGTAAACTGAATAATTGTGAAAGGTAAAATAACAGTAAAAAGAATACAGAGGAGCTAGAATTAAGCAAGTTATTTTATTGGCATTTTTTGAATTGAGCAGATTCATAATTTAAGCATAAGGGAAATGGAATAACACTTTAAATGATTGATGATGCTTTCAAGAAAATTTTTTGCAGTCTTCTTTTCAGCATGAGTTCAGAATTTCTGCCTAATATCATATTAAATAGACTCAGAAAGAAGACTGATTAAACATAGAATTTCCATGTAAAAGTGGGAAATCAAATTCTAGAAAGTGATTCAGTTCTCAACCAACCTGAGAGGAACAAGTTGTGTTAGCTAGAAGCTTTGACAAGAAAAATATATAAAAATTCAGACATTGATTAGATTATGCTATGGTGGCACTTTTTAAAAAAACAATAACAAAGCATCCCCTAAAATCCTTTTATCGCACAGTATTACAATTGTTGTGACAGTAGAAAAAACTGAAAAAGAACTGGAGAAACCTGCATCTACAATCAAAGAAGCTGCGCAGTCCATCCTCAATTAGAGATCATCAGTGGACTTAGTATATTCCAAGAAGATGCATCATCTATGTATCAGTCTATGGTGTGTGGACAGAGAATTCAAAACTCTTTGAAAAAGAGCTTGCAATTGCTTACTTGAATTATTCCATAGAAGTACAGGTAAAAAGTATGAATTTAAGACAAATGGCTTAACATTTACATGCCACACCCCTCCTACACACACACACACACACACACACACACACACACACACACACACACATACCACACCCTCTCTAACAAGTACCAAGAGCAATTCTGTCAAGAGAAATTTAAGTGTATATGAGAAGTTGAACAATATTGTTTAATACTATTTAAATGAGAATTTTCATTATGACACTATTTTAATACTCATTTTCCATTTAAAAATGGTTCTTAAATATTCTTTCTAAAATTGAAGTTCTTTAAAAAACTTTCTAGTCCCTAACATTCCATATAAAAAGGATTTAATGAAACTTTGAAGAACAGTTATATATAAATGAAGCTTATCAATTATTATTGAATATATAATTTAACTCCACTTTTCAACAATTCTTAATTCTATCATGCTAAATGATAGATAAAGTCTTAAGGATAAGTCTATATTTTTTGCTATTACTAGGAACTTTTCATTTTAACATATTGTGCTCTGAAATTTTTTGTGGTACACCAAATATATTGATGTTTAAATCATCTCTAATTGAGAAAATGTTCTTACCCAGTGCATATTGTTTATGCTTGCTTTCCAAGTTGGGAAGTTTTAAATCAATTTAGTTAATGTAGTTGATCTTCATATCTATACATATATATATATATATATGTATATATATATATATATATATATATATATATATAATGTATTGACTTCTGATCTATTTTGGGTAGGAGATTATTGTGATTATTCAAAAATTTAAATTATGGTCATTTATACATTTTAGGATGTTTTAAATGTATATTTTTTGTGTAATAGATTCATATAGGGAGATATTGTAGGTTTTTCTCTGTGTTAAGAAAACACAAGGTAGTCTTCCTTATTGCTTTCAAATATCTAAAATCCATAGAGATAGTACAAAAGCTGTAAGATACAATTTTTAAACTCTTTTAATTATTTCCCTTTAACAATCAAAATTATTCTTTGTTTTCAATAAATACAAATAATGCATAAACATTATATTAATCATTTCTTTCCTTATCAGTGATAATAAAATTATAAAAATTATTCATTTTTGATAATATGTTATATTAATAATATGTGGATTCTAGCATAATTTATGTCAAAATATGTTGCAAAATGCTTTGTTTTGCCTAAGGGGTTTTAATGGTGCTTGTTGCTTCAATAATTAAATTACTCCAATGGGAATGATTCTTTTTTTTAATTTGGGCAGGGGAGGCAGTCATAGTTAAGTGACTTGCCTTGGGTTATACATCTGTATAAATGTTTGAGACCAAATTTGAACTGAGGTCCTTCTGGCTTCAGTACTGGTGCCCTGTCATTGTGCCACATAGCTGCCCCTGGGGATAAGCCTTTGTTAAAAATAAAATAAAACATTTTCCTAATATATTTCTCCTAAATTTCAAAATAAATGATCTTTGTTTCTAATTTTTATAAGCATATTACTTTTGTTGTTGTAGTTGTTAGATATGTCAGTTCCCTTTTTCACTCCCTTTTCATGGCATTCACACATCGTCACTACTCCACCCACACCAACCCCCCCAAAAAAAAGATATATATAAGGATCTAAGGTTGTTTTCTGCTTTAAACCTGCATCACTTCTGGCTTTAAGTAAACCCACTTAGTAATTTGTAATACTAGTAATTTTTGTAATTATATTTTGTAATTATAAAATCAGAATAATGGATTCTGTTGGTGTAATTTTAATGGTTTGAGATCCAGTAATGAAAAGTGTTACAAAGAATTAACTATCTCAAATCCAACTTCATTTAAAGGCAAGAGAAATAATTCTTTTATTTGAATATATGGTTTGTTTGGGACAAAAGGGAAAGCTCAATGTTTGGATTTGTAGATTCTCTTAGTCTATTCAAGCAATATCATAGCAAAATTAGAATTTTTTATGAAAAGTATAACTTAAGAAATCAATAAGACAGATTTTGAATACCTCACCAAACTTTAAGTCATTCTCAAATGTGTGTTTGGGTGATTAAATATATCTTTTTAGAAACTTTAAGAAATACTGATTATATTCTCAGTCCTGGAGAAGAATTTACCATCAAATTAATTAATTTGTTTCCAGTCTAAATAAGGTTTAGATATGATCAGTAACCTGTTGCTTAGACACATTATCTTTTAGAATCATACATTATTTTTTGATGATTTTCTCTTATAACTCATGTTCTCATTTATCATCTTTTTTTTAATTGCTTAGCTTGTCTTTGGCAAAGTAAATTCTTTTACTCCTGATTTTCAGCTTCCTTTTATGTATTGTCTGACCTAAAATGTATGCTCTTTCAAGGAGAAGACTTTTTTATTTTTTATATTACTTTTTATTTTGTTATTTATTTTATATTATTACAATAATCTTGTCAGAAGAGTAATCATAAACTCCCCTACCCCTAAAAAAGTATGAGAAACCTCAAGAATAGTGAGAAAGGAAAAAAAGTATACTTCAGTCTGTGTTCAGATTCCAATGGCTCTGTCTCTGGGATGAGTTGCCTTCCCCATCATAGCCACCAGAGAAGTTGCTTCAATATTTCTCCCACAGTTGCTATTACTAATTGTATTTCCTTCCACTCTGTTCCTCCCCACTCTCATCTATTCCATTCTCTCTCCTTTCATCCTGTCCCTGACCAGAAATGTGTTGTAACCTAGTGCCCTCTCCCATAATCTTCCCTCTCCTCTACCACCTACTTCCCCCTTGTTTCTCCCCATTCCCTCTTATCCCATCCCTTTCCTCTAATTTTCCTCTAGGGTAAGATAGATTTCTATACCCTATTAAATGTGTGTGTTATTTCTTCTCTGAGCCATTTCTGATTAGAATAAAGGCTCACTCATTCTCCCTCCCTCTCCCCCATTGCACTCCATTGTAAATGCTTTTTCTTGACTCTTATGTGAAATATCTTAGACCCTTCTTCCTCTCCTTTCTCTTCCTCCCAGTACTTTCCTTCATCACTCTTTGGACTGTCTTTCTTTTTGGTTGTATTTGTGGTTTTTTGTTTTGTTTTTTGGCAAGACAATGGGGTTAAGTGACTTGCCCAAAGTCACACAGTTAAGAAAGTATGAAGTGTTTGAGGCCAAATTTGGACTCAGGTCTTCTTGACTCCAGGGCCAGTACTCTATCCACTATGCTACCTGGCTGCTCTTTTTTGATTGTATTTGTATTCCTGTCATGTAGTAAATGCTTAATAAATGTTTGCTGACTATTTCTATTAATGGAGATAAGATATGTATACAGATAAAATTAAAATTCTTAGAAGGGCAATGGAACATAAAGATTCATTTGTTGTTCTGGGCAGTTAATCAGGCTGGACTAGAAAAATGCTATGACAATATTTATTTTTAATAAAAAAAATTTTTAAGCCTTTTGGGAAAAAAGTTGAACTTTACAAGCTTGCATAATTACTAAATACATCACCTTGCTATAGCTCCAGATATGGAAGAGGCCTCATTTATTTAAAGCATCAGGAAAGACCAATATGCCAGCAGTTTTCCAGGTTCTTCCTCACTTCCATGCTGGACTCTTGCCTCTTCCAGTTCTATAAGAGGCAGGGAGTAGGGGTGGGAGGAGATTAGTACTGCAACTCCTGTCCTATAAAACCTTTAGTAGATCCCTACTACATTAAAGATAAAATACAAATTCTGCCTCTTTGACTTTAAAATCCTTCAAAATCTGTGATCAGCCTTTCCAGATTTATTTTCTACAACTCTTCACACTATATTTCAATGAAACTAACCCACTTAATTCTTTCATTCTCTATATTCATACAAGGCCCTGAACCTGGAACATTGTATCTTTTCATCTTTAGCCTCCTGGAATCCTTGACTACCTTAAAGGTTCATTCAGTTCAGCTGTCACTACCTAACATTGGTACTCTGCCTCCACCAAAAACAATGAAGGAAGGTGGTTATATTCCATTGTGACTAGAAGGAGGTAGGCAGAACATAAGATGTAGGTGGTGCCTGACACAGGCTAATCTCCCAATGGTTTGTGTTTTATTATGGAATGAAATTTAACATTGGCCATTCCTTCACTAACAAAAGAGAGGTTTGCTTAGCCAGAGCATAAGAAGTCTATGCATTAAGGATACAACAGTTCATTTTAATAGATGCAGTCCCCCCAAGCTTCCATATAAAACTAGTTAACTACTTACTCTGAAGGATTCCAACACCATTTAGACAGACGTTTTTATTTCCCTTCTGAATCTAAGAAGCCATATCAACATGACCTGAGACCACCAAGAAACAATATTAATGGCATGTGGCTTGAGCCTTAGTCCTCTAATTCAATCAAATATTGGGAACAGCTTCTTTGCCCTTTTAAGGAAAGAACTAGCCTTACCTACCTAATAGGAAGGAGGGTGGGGTTGGGAAGGAACCCTTGTAGATAGGATTCTATCACACCCCACCCCTTGATGGCAAGGTCTTATAGGGTGCATTTAAATAGCTTTAAGGCTTTTAGTATAGAATATGTAAGCTACTTAAGCAATACTGGAAGAAAATGAGAAGAAAATACGCTAGCAAAAAAAAAAAAAGGAATTTAAGCCCTCCCCTATTTACTCAAAGGAGTGTCCAAATGTGAGAACATTGTTAAAAGAACAAAGGAGAGCCCATTCATGAGAATAAACCCCAAAATCTGAAAAAGTTTTAGAAAAAAATTTATTAGGTCATTTGGTGGAAGATGGCCTCTTAAAAAGGCTTCTATTATATAGGATTTAGATAAGGATAGTGGTCTAGTAACCTGCGAGACCAAGGTACCTTGCTTTGAAAGCAAAGTAGATTGAGATAGATCTGTAAATATAAATATTTCAATAAAATCTGGGCAAAGCCAAAACCTGAAGGGAGCCCAAAATGAAAGTTTGGGTGGACCCAGAACATTAAACAGTATTGTATGGGGTATTGAGACCCCAACCCAAAACGCCTACTCGGTGTCCTCTCAAAGTGGCAGCAAAGAGTTAAAATTTGTTTCGAGTGTGTGTGTGTGTGTGTGTGTGTGTGTGTGTGAGAGAGAGAGAGAGAGAGAGAGAGAGAGAGAGAGAGAGAGAGAGAAGGAAAAGCCAAATTACAGAAGTTGAATCAGGGTTAAAAAACATAACCCGTTCCCCGTCCACTTTTCTGCTGACCCTTACAACAATTGGTCAAACTTGATGATCCAAAGAGAAGGGGAGTATGCCTAAGCTTTCCCAGGAAAGTTTGTCTTTGTTTACACCTTATATGGTTAGGGTGACATGATTTTTCTAGCTGGAGATCCAGGTTCTCACACTCACCTGATTCTTGAGAAATAAAAACTGAGGCCTATGGCTTAGACTAATTTAGCACTATGTTTCTGAAAAGTCAGCATTTTTGCCCTTCACAGTATGATAATAACTTTTCCAAACAATATAATAAATAAAGAAATTTCTATAAAATGAAAACTAGTAATCCTAGCCTTCATCTTCTCACTTGGAAACAACTAGACCTAGATTCCAAGATCTGATCCATGTGCTGGGTGAGCCTAAATTTTCTCAGTTCAGAGGTGGGTATCCGAATGTTGAAAGTTATAATGAGCAGGAACAGCACCAAAGACATTCATTAGGTCTTACAGCATTGTGACATAGTTCTTGTTACAGTTACCTGTAACAAGAGTCAGCTAAGATACCCTTTGCATGCAACTTTCTTTGACCCTGGGAGAGCCAGACTAGGAGTGATACCATATTTCTCCTCATTTAGAGACCTTTACTGAGGATCTACCCTCTTCTTCAGGATTGGGTAAGGCTTCTCTTCTACTGTAATTCAGGATTGACAGGAAGTGACCTAATGGATTTCTTAAAAAATTTTATTTATTTAAGGCAATGGGGTTAAGAGTGACTTGCCCAAGGTCAAACTGCTAGGCAACTATTAAGTGTTTGAGGTCATATTTGAACTCAGGTCCTCCCGACCAGTGCTCTATCCACTGTGCCACCTAGCTGACCCATAATGAATTTCTTATTGTCAGTTTTTCCATAACTCATTTTGAAAATAAAAATTTGTTCAAACTCAATTGGGAACAATTTAAACATAATACTTATTTCTCAGGTGCTTATACATGATTTCATCAATGAAAAATTGCAAGAACAGAGAGTAAGCAGAGTCAAGATAGCAAAGTAAAGGCAGGAAATTGCATGAACTCTCCCTTGAGCCTCCAAATACCTAAATACCTTTAAGAGAGGAACATAGTACAGTAAGTCCCACCAGTGCAGACCAGGCTTCAGCAAACCCTAAGCAGACAACTTGGTACATGAATCAATGACATCAGTGGCAATTTCCAGACCTCAGCTCACAGACAGGGGATCGGCTATTATGTCAGAGGGAGATTTATAGAAGTCCTCTCTTGCTGCCAATGACAGGACTATTGCATTAATATACTTGGATCTTGGTCATATTTCTTGGTTTTAGTTCCAGGCAAAAGGAGCACTAGCAAAACAGAGCTTGCAACCATGGGAGCAGGGACCCAGGTTCCAGGATTGAAGAGTACTTGTGATTATTCATAAATCAGTGCACAATTCAAAAATGTAGTAAACACACCTCTCTTGATCAGGGCTATCCAAAATGTAGCCTACAGCATTCCACTCCTTAGTGTAAATCCATGTGGGTCTACTAAATGCTTTAATAAATGAAACTGAGCTACCATAGTTCTCTCACTAAAACGACAAATCAGAATATATTGTGTATTTCAATAAAAAACTTTTAAAAATAAGGTTGAACAGCCCTGCCCTATATCATATCACCTTGGAAAAATCAAAAACAGATCCCCAGAATTACCTCTGACAACAACCGCAACAAAAAATCCTGAAGCTTGGGATGGTATTTCCTCCACTTGGGAAGCAGAGCTCTACTTTAGCATAGAGTTAAAAGTCAAAAAAAAGAGGTTAAATAGGAAAAAAAAATCTGACCATAAAATTGCTATGGTGATAAGGAAGGTCAAAACACACTTAGAGAAGACAACAAAAATCAATATTCTTGCATCCAAAGTCTCAAAGAAAAATATGAATTGGTCTTATGTCACAGAAGAGCTCAAAAATTAAGAGAGGGTGAAGAAAAATTGAGAAGAGAAAATGACAGTGGTAAAAGAAAATAGGGGAAAAATAGTCAACAGGAGGCACAACAAATATTGAAGAAAAGAGAACAGGCCAAATTATAAAAAGGGGGACAAAAATCCAATCAAGTGAAAAATTCCTTGAAAAGCAGAAGTGACCAAATGGGAAAAGATATACAAAAATTATCTGAAGAGAAGAACTCCTTAAAAAGAATTGGCCAAATGAAGAAGGAAAAGTTTGAGGAAGAAAATGACTCCTTAAACATTAGAATCAAACCTAATGACTTTATGAGACATCAAATTAAAAGAAAAAAACAAAATCAAACAATGAAAACAGAAGAAAATGTGAAATATTGAAAAAATGGAAAACAGATTCACAAGGATCATTTAAGAATTACTGGACTACTTGAAAATAATGATCCAAAAAAGAGCATTAACATCATTTTTCTAGAAATTCTCAAGACCACCAAGATGTCAGAGTAAAGGCAGGGTCTCATCCAAGCTCTCAACCAAACCACTCCAGATACCTTTAAATAATGACTCTATCCAAATTCTAGAGTGGCAGTACCCACAAAAAGACTGAGTGAAACAATTTTCCAGTCCAAGAAAACTTGGAAGATCCATGGGAAAGATCAATTGCATGTGAGTTAGAAAGGGCCCACAGCACAGCCTGGGCCACACTAGAGCAAATGGGTTCCAACCATCCAGGAACAGACCTTAAGGCAGCTGGGTCTGTGGTAGCAGTGGCAGTTTCCAGACCTCTCAACTCGGATTGCCAAAGTAAAATTTGGAAGCTCAACAGGAAAACTGCTGCACCAGAGTGAGAGCAGAGCCTAATCTAGCTCAGGCCTCAGGGGACCAGGAGCAGGTCTGGGGAACCACCTGGCAGCTGCTTCCAGAGCACTCAGTCCATGGCCAGTAAGGGGATCAGGGGAGACTGCAGAGGTATCTTTGCTATTTCTGAGGCACACTCAGTTGCAAATAGATAGAAATCTATCATACAGGAAAATGGGAAGGGAAGAGGATGGGAGGGCAAGGTGGGGAGAGGAGTGCTGATAGAAGGGAAGGCAGTTTGGGGGAGGTAAAAGTCAGAAGCAAAACACTTGAGAATGAAGAGGGTAAAAAGCAAAAACTGGGAAAAATAGGATGGAGAGAAATATATAGTTGGCAATCATTACTGTGAAAAAATTTATAGTGAGTTTTTCTGATAGACTTCATTTCTGAAACATAAAAAAACTGAGTCAAATTTAAAGAAATAAGAGCTATTCCTCAATTGTTAAATGATAAGATGATATTATCAGACAGTTTCAGACAATCTATAGTTATGAAAAAATACTCTAAATCAACTACAAAGAGAAATACAAATTAGATCAATCTCACACCTGTCAGATTGGCTAATATGGCAGAAAAGGAAAATGACAGATGTAGGAAAATAAACTATTAGTGAAGTTGTATACTGATTCAGTCATTCTGGAGAGCAATTTGAAATTGTCCAAAGGGCTATAAAACCATGCATACCTTTTGACTAAACAATACCACACTAGATGTGTATCCCAAAGAGATTTAAAAAAAGAAAAGAACCTATGTGTGCAAAAATATTAATAGCAGCTCTTTTAGTAGTGGCAAAGAATTGGAAACTGAGAAGTCTAATTGGGGAATATCTGAACAGGTTGTGCTATACGACTGTGATGAAATACTATTGTGCTTTAAGAAATGATGAGCAGAATGCTTTCAGAAAAACATGGAAAGGCTTAAGTGGACTGATGCAAAGAAAAAAATCTAATTTTTTCTTTTCTCTTCTGGCAATTTCAATATTATGCAGAAAATATGCAATAATATGCATTCTTTTTTAAAATTGATATTTTACTTTTCCAAATACATGCTGTGAAATTTTTTTTGACATTCTTGTATATGCAAATGTATATTTTTAAGTTAAAAAATTTCCTTCCACCCTCCCTTCCCACCTCCCTCCCCTAAGCAGTGAACAGTCAGGTTAATATTGTATATATACATTTGTTTAAACATGTTTACAGATTAATTATTTTTGGTATGAGGAATTAGGATTAAGGGAAAGAAGTATATAAGAGAATTTTTTAAAAAGTGAACATAGTGTTCGTCAGATTTTGAAGGGGTTTGGGGGGGTTTGGTTTGATTTTGTTTTTCTTCCTCTGCATGGGGATAACATTGTCCAGAGACAGTCTGTTATGGTTGTCCTAGCTCCAAACTGCTGACAAGAGTTGCATCCATCAAAGTTGATGAACTCACAATGTTGTTGTTAATGTGTATAATGTTTTCTTGGTTCTGCTCCCTTTGCTCAGCATCAGATCCTATAATACGTTTCATGTTTCTCTTATAGAACAACAGTATTTTATAACATTCATATACTATAACTTGTTTAGCCACTCCCCAATTGATGAGCATCCCCTCAATTTCCAGTTCTTTGCCACATAGTATGCATTCTGATGTCTAAGGAAGACTTTATGTGGAACTGTAAAAGACTTCTCTCCTTGCAAATAACTTTTCCCAGAAGCCTAGGACTACTACACTTTAGCTAACATATAGAGTTATTATATGCAATCCAAAGAAAAGAGGAATGAAGCACTTTCTCAAAGGAAATTTTCCATAGTAATTGTACTTTATTAGCTCACTCAACATTAATAACATTTAAAAAACATTTTCTTTTAGGTCATTTGACAAACAAGAAGGGAGACTAGATATTTTCTTTGATTCTCACTACCTCTCAAATATCTCTAAAACAAAAATTATGAACCAAAGAAGAAGCAACATCAACTATCTTCATAGTCTAAAATAAGAGGTCCAACCTTATTTTTTAAAGGTTTTATTTTAGTGAGAGCTCTACAGTAGCTTGGCTTTATTTACTAAAGCATTTAGTAAACCCACGGGGGGCATAGAAAATTGCACATCAGGCAGCATAACACCTGTGGGCAGCATTTTGGACAGTCCTAATATAGAACACCAGGAATCCAAAAGAAGGTTAAAAAACAAAGGTCAATGTAGGTATATGATTAAGGTCGGCTAGGTGGCATAGTGGATAAAACACCAGCCTTGGAGTCAGGAGTGCCTGGGTTCAAATACGGTCTCAGACACTTAATGTGTGGCCTTGGGCAAGCCACTTAACCCCATTTGCCTTGCAAAAACCTAAAAAAAATAGGTATATGATTTAGAAATTAAGAGTGATTCTATAATCAAATGAAAAGATCATGGAATAGTTTTTTGTCAGATCTACGGATAAGGGAAGAATTTAATACCAAGAAAATAAAGAACATTACAAATTATAAAATAATTTTGGTTCTAAAATTAAAAAGGTTTTACATAAAACCATTGCAATCAAAATTAAAAGGAAAGTAGAAAACTGGTAAAAAAAATTTGCATCATGCATCTCTGCTAAGGGCCTCATTTCTCAAATATCTAGAGAACTGAGTCAAATGTATAAAAATAAAAGTCATTCCCCATTTAATAAATGGTAAGATATGAACAGACAGTATTCAAAGAAATAAAGCTATCTATAGTCATATAAAAATGCCATAAATCACTATTGATTAGAGAAACATAAATTAAAACAATTCTGAAGTACCACCTCACACCTATCAGATTGGTTAATATAACAGAAAAGGAAAATCATAAATGGAGGGGATGTGAGAAAACTAGAACACTAATAGATTGTTGGAGGGGTTGTGAACTGAATTATTCTAGAGAGCAATTTGGTATTATGCCCAAGGGCTATAAAACTGCATACCCTTTGATCCAGCAACACCATTGCTAAGTCTATATTCCAAAGATATCAAAAATGGTGGTGGGGAGGAGGACCTATTTATACAAAAATACTTAAAGCAACTCTTTTGTGATGGCTATGAATTGGAAATTAAAAGAAGCCCATCATTTAGGGAATGGTTAAACAAATTGTGGAATATTATTATGCTATAAGAAAGGACAGGCAAAAATACCTGGACAGATTTACCTGAACTGATGCATAGAGAAGTGAATAGAAGTAGGTGAATCTTGTTCAGAATAACAACAGTGATGAAGAATTGTGAATGACTTAGCTATTCTCAGCAATACAATGATCCAAGATAATCTCAAAGGATTCATGATGAACCATGCCATCTCCTTCCTTGGAAAGAACTGATTCTATCTAAATACAACTTTTCTTTCTTCTATTCTTTTTTCTCCAAATTTTCTTAGTCAAAATTAGTAATATGGTAATGTTTACATGATTGCACTTTTATGATCCATATTTAATTTCTTATCATCTCAGGGAGGACATGGAGGAGAGAGGGAGGGAGAAATTTGAAATTTGAACCTTAAAAAAAAAACTTAAAACTTGTTTTAACATGTAATTTGGGGGAAAAATCTTACATATTTTCAAAAGATTAAAAACTCTATGAATGTGCCTAGCTCATGCTCATTCAGTAATCCCTCCCTGATCATCCACCATACTCCAAGCAGCAAGATACTAGCCACAAGCTTGCAACATAATTCAATTCCACATATTGACTCAACCTTCTCTCTTTCCAGTGCCATAAAAATCAAAGCTTCAACTGCAGAAATTTGTTCAGGCCTTGATAACCAGAGTCACTGTAACATTCTGAGCTGCAAAAGATCTCTTCAGATGAACAGAAAAGAGGGAAACAGGCAGGGCATATTTCTAGGTTTGAAATAGAGTTCAGTCCCACAACTTAACTGCACTGTTCCTCCCAAGAACCTTAGATGATGATGATGATGATGATGATAATGATGATGATGATGATGATGATGTTTGTACTTTGTTATGGTAGAATACCATGATATCATGGAAAGTGATTTCATAACAAGTACATGAATTGGATTTGAGTGAGGGGATGCTGTGCTAAATCACCAATCTCACTTATGCTCCAGAGCCATCTGGGTCCAGTGGCCAGATATGAGCCAGAGCAGCTGGAGATGACCCTGAATGCAAGGCAATCAGGGTTAAAAGATTTTCCCAAGATCACATAGCTAGTGAGTGACAAATGTCTGAGGCCAGATTCAAACTCTCATCCTCCTGACTCCAAGAATTTTTCTGAAAATGTGGCACAAAAATGGAAAGTGAAAAGCCTAAGGATAAGCTCTAGAAATAAGTGGCAGAAACTGTTTAGAGAGTTGGGAATGTATATGTTTGATTCCATGAGTAAAGAAAAGAAGAGAGAGAATAGATGATTATAAAGGCCAAAAGCCAGAGAATGAGTCTAGAGAAGACAAACACTTCATTGAATAGTGCAGAGAGTGAGAGAAAGAAATCCTTTCTGAAAAGTACTACAAAAAGAAAGAAAGAAACAAACAAACAAACAAACAAACAATGGTACTACTTAAGGGGGGGGGAGGAGAAAAACTACTTGGCCACTAAGGAAAAAAGAGGAGAAAAAGTAAGTAAGCAAATTAAAACCAGAAAGAAAAAGGAATTGAGAACCAAATAGAACACCATGCCCACACCTACAAAAAAAGAAAACAGAAAGAGAAGTTCAGGGGTTAGGAGAAGAGTCAGTGGAAAAAGGGCAAAAATTCTTAACTTGAAAAAGTAGTAGTAAAGATAAATGGAAGAAAATATAAACTCATTATTTTAAATAAGAATAGATGAAATAATTCAGTACAATGAAAAAGAAAGACATTGGATAAGAAAATAAACCCCTGTAAGTTGTTTATAAGAAATACATTTAAAAAACAGAAATACACAAAATAAAGAAGTATGACAAATTGAAAACAAAAGTTCAAAAATAAAAATGAATAAACTATGCTAAAGAGAACCATAGATAACAATTATCAGCTCTCAATGCGTAAATTCCATATGTCTTTTAATAAACAGAACTACGAGAATACATAGACAGTAACAAAATAGTGACAGTTAATTTCAAAGTTTCTTAGTTTTGAATAAATCTAAAAAAAAGATAAAGGGAAAATAGGAAACTGGACATGTTGCTGAAGAAATTAAAGCTAAAAGAATTAATTACAAACAACAATCTGTAATAGTAGCTGCCCCACTGGGGATTTAACTGTTCAATTCCAGTTGAGAAATGATCCATAAATTCATACTTCCTTCCTTCCCCTCTTTCTATCCACATTGAGGGGAGGGGGGAGTTTGGGAGGGGAGGGAGGAGGAATCATAGCTTTGTATGTAGATGCTCTGCCAAAAGGAATGCAAATTTTAATTTTTTTATGCTCATCTCTAAATGATTAAAATACTGTTTTCTGCCCTAAAACTGTTAGTAGGGTAGTTCATCTATGACCAGGAGTTCTAGTGCTTCTCCTTGCCTTGTCACTGCAATACAGAACTGAGTATGGGTAATGCAACTTAGTACTGCCCCCAATAATAGGTTGAGGCCCTGTACTCAGCAGAAGTTTCAAAAGAGAAAAGTACAAGAGAAATCTAGAGATGATCAGATAATTAGGTTCAAGTTGACCTAGGTCTAGCTGCCTTGTGTAAACAGTTACCTTTTCTTTTGAGATGAGAGAAAATATTCCTTACAGAAAGGTTAAAAGAACTACAAGCTACATGCTCTGAAGAAAAGAAGAAAGGGATAGTAGTTGATGTCATGCTTTAAAAACAATAATCTACTTAATGGTAGAAAGAGTCCTCTTTCAATGAAAATTCTCTTTGTCATAGGATAGATAAAGCTGCCCAACTCCCTGATTTATCAAGAGGGAGGTGTTAAGAAAATAATTTGTGTTTTCCACATCATCACAAAGCACCAAGGCCTTCAGCACTAAGTTACCTATGTCCCCAGAATTTTCAAGAAGACCTTATCAGATGCTTCATTGATTGGCTCCAATGGACCATCCTCAAGAATGTTCAGAATATTCCAGTCTAATTTATGGAAGCTTATATCATTTTACTTAAATCATAATTAGTGACTGCATTGATTAGCTACGTGATGATTTTTTTAAAAATTTAAATGTTTTTTATTTGTTTTTTCCTACTACATGTATTGGTAATTTTTCAGCATTCATTTTTTTTAGGATTTTTCAAGGCAAATGGGGTTAAGTGGCTCCCCAAGGTCACACAACTAGGTTATTTATTAAGTGTCTGAGGTCGGATTTGAACTCAGGTCCTCCTGACTCCAAGGCCGGTGCTCTATTCACTGCGCCACCTAGCCGCCCCATTCATTTTTTTTTTTGCAAGGTTTTGAGTTTTACATTTTTCCCTCCCTCCCTCCCTTCCTTCCCTACTTCCTCCCCCTGACAGAAAGCAATCTAATATAGGTTTTACATGTATAACCATCTATATCAATCATATTGTGAAAGAAGAGTTGAATTCAAATGGAAAAAAAAATTAGGGAAAAAACAACATAATACAACTTTTAAAAATTGAAGATAGTAAGCTTTGCTCTTCATTTCTCCACAGTTCCTTCTCCAGATATGGATGATATTTTCCATCACAAGTCTTTTCAAATTTTCTTTATTATTGTACTGCTGAAATAAACAAGTTCTGATAACTTTCAGTGTTGTTTTCATTTTTATTGTTGTAGTCATCAAGGTTTTAGAAATTTTTCTCTCCATCATTTTCTATAAATCTTCCCATATTTCTCTGAATGTCTTAAATATTTGTTTCACAGATTAATACTCTATCACATTTATATACTATAATTTTAAGATATTTCTTCAACTGATGGGTCCCTACTTTATACTCTCTACTTATTTTCCCCTCTACTACACACACACACACAAAATGCTGCCAAAAGAATGTTGCTATTTATTTGAGATCTGTTTTTAATTTTATTTACACATTCATTTGTCTACTTTATAAAGCAAAATTAGCCATGAAGAAGATATATGAAAATTTCAGAAACTGACTGAAAAAAAGCCAACTTATTGGAAAGTAGAATTGGCCAAATAGAAGAGGAAATAGAAAAACTCACTTTGGAATACAATTCTTTGAAAATGAAAATTAAGAAAGTGGAGGCAAATGACACTATAAAACATTAAAAAATAAACAATAGTTTAAAATGAAAAAATAGAAGAAAATGTAAAAATCTCACTGGAAAAATAAGTGACCTGAAAAACAGATTGAGAATAGATAATTAAAGAATTATGAGAGTGACTGAAAATCATGATCAAAAAATCCTTTAAAATCATATTTCAATAAATTATTAAAAGGAAAACTGCTCTGATATTCTAGAACTAGAGGGTAAGATAGATATTGAAATAATTAACATCCTCATTAGAAAGATATCCCAAAATGACACTCCCAGGAATATTTTGGCCAAATTCCAGGGCTTATTTAAATCAATTAAATAGAAAATACTTCAAGCACCCATAAAGTAAGCAGTCCAAATACCATGGAACCACAGTGAGGATCAACAAGATTTGTATGTTCTCCATTAAAATATTGGAGAACTTAGAATATTATATTCTGGAGGACAAAGGAGTTGGGTTTACAATCAAAGTCACCTATCCAGCAAAAATTACTACAATCTTTAAGGGAAAATGAATATTTAATGAAATAGAGGGCTTTTAAACATTCCTAATGAAAAGACTAGAGCTGTGAGGAAATTTTGATTTTTAAATATAAGACTCAAGAAAAGCATAAAAAGCAAAGAAAAAAGAAATCATAATGGATTCAATAAGGTTAAATTATTTATATTTCTGCATGAAAGCTTGATATTTGTAATACTTAATAACCTTATAATTATTAGAACAGTTAGAAGGATAAGACAGAGAGAGATGTGAATTGACTATGCTGGGATGATATTTAAAAAATTTGAAAAAAAGACAGAGAAGAGAGAAAGAACTCATTGATCCAGCAATACCACTACTGGATCTATACCCTAAAGAGATGTAAAAGGGTAAAAACATCACTTGTACAAAAATATTCATAGCAGCCCAGCAAGAATTGGAAATCAAGTAAATGTCCTTCAATTGGGGAATGGCTTAGCAAACTGTGGTATATATATGTCATGGAATACTATTGTTCTATTAGAAACCAGGAGGGAGAGGAATTCAGGGAAGCCTGGAGGGATTTGCACGAACTGATGCTGAGTGAGATGAGCAAAACCTGAAAACACTGTACGTTCTAACACCTACATGGGGGCAATGATCAACCTTGATGGACTTGCTTGTTCCATCAGTGCAATTATCAGGGACAATTTGGGACTGTCTGCAATAGAGAATACCATCTGTATCCAGATAAAGAACCGTGGAGTTTGAACAAAGTTCAAGGACTATTCCCTTTAATTTAGGGGAAAAAAAAACAGATATCTTATTGTCTGATCTTGCTATCTCTTATACTTTTTGTTTTTTCCTTAAGGATATGATTTCTCTCTCATCACACTCAATTTGGATCAATGTACAACATAGAAACAAAGTAAAGACTGACAAATTGCTTTCTGGGGCAGGGAGGGAAGTAAGATTGGGGAGAAAATTGTAAAACTCAAAATAAATAAAATATTTATAAAAAAAGAATGCTGCTTACAAGAAACACACTTGAAGTAGAGAAACACAAATTAAAGCTAAAGAGATGAAGCTGAATCTATTATGCTTCAGAAGAAATAAAAATAAAGTAGGGGCAACAATCATGATCTCAGATAATGTAAAATGCAAAAAATATAATTTGAAGAGAAAAGGAAGAAAACTACAACACTCTCTAGATAATGAATATCAATTCTAATCATATATAACCAATGTTATAGTATTCAAATTATTTTTAAAAAATTTTTTCTAGATATATTTTTATTTTCTATTTTTCTAGCATCCATAATGATAGTTTTAACATTCATTTTTATAATATTTTGAGTTTCAAATATTTCTCTTTTCCTCCTTTCCCCTCCAACTCCCAAGACAGCAGTCTAATAAATTCTATTCTTGTGCAATCATTTCTCAAATTTTCTCAAGCACTTTGCCACTTACAAACTTTCAAATAGTCTAAGGGGATAAGTTCAACTTCATTAATTACCATTTAATTCAGATAACTATTTCAGATCTGAAACACACACACACACACACACACACACACACAAACACATACACACAAACTTTTGTATAAAGGTTTCAAATTTACCAAAGTGAGATTGATACCCTGGCCAGTACCAAATCTCAGAATATAGAAACATTTTCCACCTCTCCAGGCCATTGGAGAGATATGAAAACATCTCTTTGATGTTTAAATACACACACACACATATTTATATTATTTTTTAATGTGCTAATTAAGACCAGTCAGAAAATAATTTTTAGAAGCAATTAGAATTTCTTGAGGAACTTTGTATATATTCATTAAGATTTTGAAATAGCCAACCAATAGTTAAAATTGAATGCATTCTTAAGTAACTTTATAAAGTTCAAATCCAGTTACTTTATTACAGAGATATTAATTATTAGCACAGGCTTAATTAAAAGATGTAATCTGAATTTGCTAGTCCCAGAAAAAGTTATCTTCTCCCTCTCCTTTTCCTTAACTAATTGACCATGAGACTTCTCAATCAATCTGCCCATTTCCCCTTCCCCCTCCCAAGGGTGAGGTTTTCTCAGGCCAGCTAATGTCTTTAGGGAATAGGGCTTGGAACTGATAAAACATGGTCATTGCCCACCCCCCCTCCTCCCCAAACCAGGAAGAAGGCATGGGGTCCCCTATTCTACAATAAGTTTGGGGGAGTCTTACCCTTCCTGCAGTGAAGCATGCATTTCATCTGAAACATAGGCTTGAATTTCGAAATTCTAAAAAGGAAGATTTTCCTTCTCCCTCCCCCTTCCCCTGCAGAGGATAAGGGCCCCAAGGTATGAGAGAAAACATTTCAAAGAGAAAGAGAGTAAGAGAGTTCCACCCAAAGATCATTTCCAGGAGCTCAGGTGTTTTGCTTTTGTCAAATCTAATTCCTTCGAAGGAGCAAGCACACAGCTGGAGATGAGGGGTGGGTGGGGCATCTTTTGTATCCAATTTTCCCCATATTTTAATTCTCTGTCAATTTATAAGTAGGCAAACATGTCAATGGTACATATGTCATATGTCCTTCCTTAACAACCCTCATTCCACAGTGGGTTATAAAGAAAACACACCTCAGAACTGCCAACACTGGTTAGTCTGAAAACAACAGGGCAGGCCCTCTTAAGGGCTACTGCAAAACACCATGTGAGGAACATAGGATATAGTTGGTCTTCATAGGATGTAGTTTATCTTCATAGGGTGGAGGCTCCCTTTGAAATCCATTACTAAGGGGGAATGGCCCCAGCCAAACTGGGAGAATTCTCCTAATCCCATTCCAAAAATGACAAACCCAAGATAGAAGAAACTAGTCCTTAACCTGTCAAGAGTGACCTAGAGATCATAACCTAATGCAACTGAGTTTGTGCAATTAGGTTGAATATTATCCCACATACCCTAATGATGATTGGGGTTCATCAGCATATCATGTGTTGTATGATGGGGGAGATCATATTAGGGACATATCATGGGATGAGCGGACCTCTTAGACTGTAACAAATTCTGAGAGCCTGTGAAAATCAAGGCGGGAGGTGAAAGAGTTTCTAAAACTATATAATACCTGATATAATAACACCACCTTGTGCCTCATGCTAGGTGAGGTATCTGTATCCTGCAGCATTCATGAATAAGTGTCCTATTTTTTCTCATTTTGGCAGATTTCTTTCATTTATAAATAATACACTATATGGGATCAGTTTAGCTGACTCCCTACAAACTTCAATCTTTTTCCATTTTCTGGAAAAAGAGAAACACAGAAGGAGGGCTAAATGTCCACTAATTTTCCTACTTTTCTAAAAATCTAGGATCTAAAAACAGGAGTGGGCTTCTCATCTATGGAGCCCTATCCAGTTTCCCAAGTCTGGGCAGAGATTTTTCTCCTGGCTGGCTTGCCATTATGTAACCACTGGCTACTTGAGTTTGGATCTTTATTCAGACTTGGGAAAGCAAGAGTAGAAATAAAATAAAAATTTATTAAAAGAATTTACAGCACATAGAAAGGGATGGGGGAGAGAGAGAGAGAGAGAGAGAGAGAGAGAGAGAGAGAGAGAAACAGCCAAGCAGCATTATTGGCTGGATCACAGGTCAGTGAAGACTGTGGTCTTGAGCCAGGGTCCAACCTAGATTTTTATGTCTTGTCTCTCATCCAGAGGGCAAAAGGTGAACTACTTTCCCCTATATTGGATCTGGAATTAAGTAGAAGATGAAGTCTAAGGATACAAATTTTACATTAAACAATGAATCAATGGTAGTCAATTTACATCTCCATCCAATTTCTACATCCACAATCTCTTCATCTTTCCCCTGCATCAAGAACAAGAGGGGAAAACCATGAAAGCAAAAAAATAAAAAGTGAAAATAGTATAATTAAATCTACATTCAGATTCCACAGTTCTTTCTTTGAATGTGGATAGCATCATAAAGTCTTTTGGAATTGTCTTGGATCAATACATTCCTGAGAAGAGCCAAGTCTTTCAAAGTTGATCACCAGACTGTTACTGTATACAGTGTTCTCCTGGTTCAAGTCATTTTACTCAACATCTATTCACAAAAGTATTTCCAGGTTTTTCTTAAATCTGCCTGCTCAACATTTCTTATAGCACAATATTATTTCATTACACTCACATACCACAATTTATTCAGGTATTCCCCAATTCCCAATTCTTTACCACTACAAAAAGAGCTGCTTTAAATGTTCTTTATATATGTAGGTACTTTCCCCTTTTTTATAATCTCTGGAATACAGACCTTTTAGTAATATTGCTGAATCAAAAGATATGTACAATTTAATTGTCCTTTGGGTATAATTTGAAATGCTTTCCAGAATGCATCAGCTCACAGCAATATCAATCATGCATTGGTGTCTCAATTTTCCCACATCTCCATCATTTATGATTTTTCTTTTCTGTCATGTTAGCCATTCTCATGGTGATGTTTGTCTTCTGTTTTTGAAAACCACCATGACATCAGAAAGGTGATGCCATGATATGGTTATGAATTGGATTTGAGTGAAGGGGGTGCTGTGCTAAGTCACCAGCCTCTCTCCTGTAAAGTCATCTGGGTCCAGCCAGGTGAATCAGGATGACTGGAGACAGCCTTAGAGTGAGGCAATCAAGGCTAAGTGATTTGACAAAGGTAACACAGCTGGTAAGTGTCTGAGGCAGGATTTGAGCTCATATCCTCTGCCTTCAGGGTCAGGTCTTTACCTAACTGCCCATTAGTCAATCTGATAGGCATGAGACACCTTGGAGTTGGTATAATTTGAATTTCTCTAATCAATAGTGATTTAGAGCATTTTTATATGACTATAGATATCTTTAATTTCTTTATATGATAATGACCTGTTTGTTCCTTTCACCATTTTTATGATTGAAGAATGGCTCTTATTTTTTATAAATTTGATTTAGTTTTCTAAATATTTGAGAAGTGTGTTTTTTATCAGAAATTCTTAATGTAAAATTTTTTTCCTTCTTTCTGCCTTCCTTCTTTTTTAAAAAAATATTTTATTTTGAATTTTGCAATTTTCCCCTTAATCTTGCTTCCCTCCCCACCCCCCACAGATGTCTGCCTTCCTTCTAATCTTTTTTTAAATTTATTTTTATTAAAGATATTATTTGAGTTTTACAATTTTCCCCCAATCTTGCTTCCCTCCCCCCCACCAGAAAGTACTCTGTCAGTCTTTACATTGTTTCCATGTTGTACCTTGATCCAAATTGGGTGTGGTGAGAGAGAAATCATATCCTTAAAGAGAAGTCTAAGAGGTAACAAGATCAGACAATAAACCCTTCCTTCTAATCCTGATTACATTGATAATGTTTGTGTAACTCCTTTTTAATTTAATGTAATAAAAATTATCCATTTTGGGTTTTGGAATGTTCTCTATCTCTTATTTGGTAAATAAAGAGTTTATTAGTCATAAATTCCTCCCCTTTCCATAGAGCAGATAGACTATTCCTTGCTCTCCTAATTTGTTCATGGTATCACCCTGTATAGCCAAATCTTGTACCTTTTTTGATCTTATTTTGGCAGGCAGTGTGAGATTTTGGTCTATACTGGCCATACCATTTTCCAATTTTTCCAGCAGTTTTTGTCATAGTGAGTTGTTATTTTAGAAGCTTGAGTGTTTGGGGTTATTAAACAATGGATTACTATACTCATTTACTACTGGTTTTTGTATATCTAATCTATTCCACTGATCTACCATTCTATTTCTTAGCAAGTACCAAATAGTTTTTATGATTACCACTTTATAATTTTAGATGTGGTATATCTGCATTCTTTCATTAATTTTCCTTGACATTCTTTTTTTTTAGATGTTTTGCAAGGCAATGGGGTCAAATGGCTTGCCCAAGGCCACACGGCTAGGCAATTATTAAGTGTCTGAGGCCGGATTTGAACTCAGGTACTCCTGACTCCAGGGCCAGTACTCTATCCACTGTGCCAACCTAGCCGCCCTTTTCCTTGACATTCTTAAACTTTTTTCTTCCAGATGAATTTTTTTAATTCTTTTTTTCTAGCTCTATAAAATAACTTGTGTTAGTTTAGTATAGCACCGAATAAATAAGGTAAATTAGGTGGCATTTTTATTTTATTATATTGGTTTGGTCTACCCATGATCAATTGATGTTGATATTTAGATCTGATTCTATTTGAGTGAAAAGTGTTTTGTAATTGTATTCGTATAGTTCCTGGGTTTGTCTGAATTAGACTCCCAAATAGTTTATATTGTCTAACATTATTTTAAGTGGAATTTCTCTTTCTATCTCTTGCTCCTAGGCTTTGTTGGTAATATATATATATATATATATATATATATATATATATATATATATTATGTGTGTGTATATATCCACATATAGGTAGAAATGTTAATGATTCTATATATACACACATATAAAAATGCTAATGAACTTCTTTTATAATCTGTGATGTTGCTAAAGTTGTTAATTATTTCAAGTAGTTTTTTGGTTGATTCTCTAGGATTCTCTAAGTATGCCATAATATCATCTGCAAAGAGGGATGGTTTTGTTTTCTTATTGCCTATTTCAATTCCTTCAATTTTTGTTCTTCTCTTATTGCTAGAGCTAATATTTCTAGTACAATATTGAATAATAGTGATAGTAATGGACATCCTTGCTTCACCCTGGATCTTATTTGGAAGACTTTAAACTTATCCCCATTACAGCTTGCTTTAGGTTTTAGATAACACTTCTCATTTTAAGGAAACTCCCTTTACTCCTAATACTACATATTTTTAAGTGAAATAGATCCTGGATTTTGTCACAATCCTTTTCTGCATCTATTGAGATAATTATATGATTTCTGTTGGGTTTTTTATTGATATAGTCAATTATGTTGATAGTTTTTCGAACATTGAAGAAGCCTGGCATTCTTGGTATAAATTTCACTTGCTCATAGTATATTATCCTTTTGATATACTGTTGTAATCTCTTTGCTAATATTTTATTTTAAAATTTTGTGTCAATATTGATTAGAGAAATTGGTCTATAATTTTCTTTCTCTCTCTTTTTGAACTCTTTCTAGTTTAGGTGTCAGCACCATATTTATATGATAAAAATAATTTGATAGAACTTTTTCATCTATCTTTCCAAATAGTTTATATAATATTGGAATTATTTTTTAAATGTTTGATAGAACTCACTTTTAAATGGGTATTTTATTTCTTCATATTAATCTGAGAAATTCAAATATTTATAAATATTAATTCATTTGCTTAGATTATTAAATTTATTGTGAAAAATTGGGTGATGTAACTACTAATTATTGCTTTTTTCTTCATCAATGGTGATAAATTCACCCTTTTCATTTTTGATACTGATAATTTGGTTTTCTTTCATTTTTTTAAATAAAATTAAAGTTTTATTGTTTTTTATAAGGGTAAAAGGTAAAAATCCCACATGTACAAAAAATATTCATAGCATCTCTGTTTGTAGTGGCAAAGAATTAGAAATTGAGGGGATGTCCATCTATTGGGAAATGGCTGAATAAATTGTGGTATATGTATGTAATGAAACATTATAGTTCCATAAGAAATCATGAGGGATGGGATTTCAGAAAAGCCTGGAAAGACTTATATGAACTGATGCTGAGTGAGATGAACAAAACCAGAAGAACATTATACACACTAACAACATGGGGTAATTATCAACCTTGATGGATTTACTCATTTCATCAGTGCAATAATCAAGGACAATTTGGGGGGGGGGGGGATCTGTGATGGAGCAAACCATCTGTATCCAAAGAAGGAACTGTAGAATTTAAATGAAGACCAAACCTTATTATATTCAATTGCTAAAAGTTGTCTTATGTATTTCATAATTTTGCCATTTCAAATGTTTTCTTTCTTCCTTTTGGATCTAATTCTTCCCTTACAACACAATCAATTTCTAGCTATGGTTATCATGGTTGCAAAATGTAACACCTATATCATATTGCCTTCTATTGGGGGAGGGGGAAGGGAAGGGAGGGAAGGAGAAAAATTGTAAAACTAAAACTCTTGCAAAAAAATAATTGCTAGAAACTACCATTATATAATTGGGAAAAAATAAAATATTTATATATTTAAAATAGGTTTTAGTTTTATATATTAGTTTAACAATTTTGTTTCTTTTATACTTTCAATTTTATTAATCTCTCCTTTGATTTTCAGATTGTCTAATTTGATGTTTAATTGAGTATTTATAATTTGTTCTTTTTCTAGCTTTTTTAGTTTAGTTTCTAGCCTAATTCATTGATCTTCTCTTTATTTTATTCATATTTAGAGTTATAAATTTTCCCCTGAGTACTGTTTTGACTGTATTCAATAATTTTAGTATGTTGTCTTGTCATTCTGATTCTCTTTGATGAGATTGTTTCTTTGATTTGTTATTTGATGTAATCATCTTTTAGGATTAATTAGTTAAAATTACCTTTAATCTTTCCATGATCCTTTATAAATATAATTTTTAATGCAGCATTATCTGAAAAGTATGCATTTAATAGTTCTGCTTTTCTACATTTGATTGTGAGGTTTTTATACTCTAATACATTGTCAGTTTTTGTGGGGGTTGCCATGTACTGCTGAGAAAAAATATGTCCCTTTCTGTTTTCATGCAATTTTTTCTAGACATTTATTATAGCAAATTTTTCACAAATTCTGTTAATCTTTTTAACTTCTATCTTGTTTAATTTTTGGTTAGATTTATCTAGTTCTGAGCAGGAAGTTTGAGGTCCCTTGCTAGTATAATTTTACTATCTAATTTCTCCTCTAACCTATTTAACTTCAGTTTTAGAATTTTGAATGCTATACCATTTGGTGCATCTAATTAGTATTGATATTACTTCATTGGCTATGATACGGTTTCTTTCCTTTTTAAAAATTTTTGGGTTTTTTGGTTTGTTTTGCAAGGCAATCAGGTAGAATAACTTGCCCAAAGTCATGCAGTTAGTAAATATCAAATGTTTGAAGCTAGATTTGAACTCAGGTCCTCCTGACTCCAGGGCTGGTGCTCTAACCACTGTACAATTTCCTTCCTTGTCTTTTTTAATTAGATCTTTTGTTGCTTTTGCTTTTTTCCCCTGAGATTATGATTGCTATCCCTGCTTTTTTGTTTTATTTCAGTTGAAGCACAACATATTCCATGTCAGCCTTTTATTCTGTATGTATCTATCTGCTTCAAATGTGTTTCTTATAAACAACATATTATAAGATTCCCATTTTTAATACACTCTGCTATCCACTTCCCTTTTATGGGAGAGTTTATCCCATTCACATTCACAATTATGGTTACTAAATGTAATTCCCTCCATCCTATTTTCTCCCTATTTATACTTTTCTCTTTTTCTCCTTTCACCCTGTTCTTCCTCACTAGAGCTTTGCTTCTGATACTACTTCCCTCAAACTGCCCTTCCCTCTATTAATCCTTCTTTTCTTTTCTTTTTTCCTTACTCTACTACTTTCCTGGATGGTAAGATGGATTTCTAAAACCAAATGTGTGTATGCTATTCTTTCTTGAGCCAAATATGATGAGAGAAAAGTTCGAACAATGCTCACCCTTTTCTTTTCCTCATCTATGATAGGTCTTTTGCACATCTTCATGTGATATAATTTACCCCATTCATTGAAAGTCCATTTCTTTCCCTGAAAGATTATACTCAGTTTTGATAGTTGATTCTTAGTGTAATAGAAATTTCTTCACCTTCCAAAATATCATATTCCAAGCCCTTTGATCTTTTAATGAAGAAACTACTAACTCCTTTGTAATCCTGACAGTGGCTCCTTGATATTTGAATTTTTTTCTGGCTTCTTTTTAGTATTTTCTCCTAATTTTTCTCTAATACTCCTTGAAGTGTTCACTTTGAGATCTCCTTCAGGAGATAATAGGTGGATTTTTTCAATTATTATTTTATCCTCTGGTTCTAGGATATTAGGACAGTTTTCCTTGATAATTTCTTGAAAGATGATGTTCAGGGTCTTTTTTTGGGTGGTTTCTGGTGGTTCAATAATTCTTAAATTACCTCTCCTGGCTCTACCTTTCAGGTCAGGTTGTTTCAGTAAGGTTTTTTACATTTTGTTCTATTTTTTAATTTTTTAAAATTTTATTTGACTGATTCTTGATGTCTCATATATTCAATAGTTTTCACTTGCTCAGTACTAAATTTTAAGGGAATTAATTTCTTCTGGTTGCTTTTGTATCTCTTTTTTTCCATTTGGTCAATATTATCTTTTTAGAAGTTATTTTCTTCAGTAGATTTTTTTTCACATTTGACCAATTCTATTTTTTAAGGAATAGTTTTCTTCAATCCATTGCTGATCTGTGCTGTGACTAAGTGTCTACTGCTGGCTTGCCCAGATACCATCTGAACCTACAGAAGACAGACTTTTCCTGAAGTCCTTCTAAATTATCATGGGCTGAAAAATGGTTTCAGTTCATTTTTTATGTGTTCTGTTGCTTCAAAATTTGTTTAATTGCTTGGTTTAACATTGTTTCTGAGGGAAACTGGAGAGTTCAGACAACTTCCTGGTTTTTCTCCACCATCTGGTATCCAGTTTCTTTCTTTTTTTTTTAAGTTTTTGCTAGGAAAAAGTGGCTTGCCCAAGGCCACACAGCTAGGTCATTATTAAATGTCTGATGCCAGATTTGAATTCAGGTCCTCCTGACTCCAGGGTCGGTGCTCTATCCACTGAGCTACCTAGCCATCCCCAGTATCCAGTTTCTTAAAGAAAAAGTTAATGATATAGGAAAAAATAGATTATTATTATTACTATTAGTGAGGAATCTCAACTTTCACCTTCGGAACTAGGTGAATCAAACCAAAAAATAAATAAAACAAGTTAAGGAAATTAATAGAATTTTAGAAAAGGAAGATATGATAAATCACTGGGAAAAAACTAAATGAAAACAGAAAGGATTATACACCTTTTCTCAGTATATAATTTAACTTTACAAAAATTAACTTTGTTAGTGAAAATGAAATGAAAACAAAAAGGGAAATATTAAATGTATCCTTTTCAGATTATAATGAAATAAAAATAACTTAATGAAAAGTAAATGTTCATCAAAAATTATTTGGAAACTAAATAATTTAGTTCTAAAAAATGAATAGATCAAAGAACAAATGATAGCAAAAAATCAATAATTTCATTAAGCAGAATGAGAACCACAAGGAAAGATACCAAAATTTATGGGATACAACCAAAGCAGTATTTAAGGGAAATTGTAAATGCTTACATAAATAAAATACAGAAAGAATAGCTCAATGAATTTAGAGTGTAACAAAAACAAATTTGAAAAGAAACAAATTTAAAATTAAACTCAAACCTTAAATCCTGGAAATCAAAAGCAAGATTAATAGAATGGAAAGGAAAATAGAATGGAAAACTTTTAAACTAAAAAGTGGGTTAAAAATAAATAAATCATTGGTATTTTAAAAAGATAAAAGAATACTCAAATTATTAGCATCCAAAATCGAAATCATCAGGGCAGCTAGGTGGCACAGTGGATAGAGCACCAGCCCTGGAGTCAGGAGTACCTAGGTTCAAATCCGGTCTCAGACAATTCATAATTACCTAGCTGTGTGGCCTTGGCCAAGTCACTTAACCCCATTTGCCTTGCAAAATCCTAAAAAAAAAGATTGAAAGGGTCAACATACCACCAATGAAGAGAAAATTAAAGCAATTATTGGAAGACATTTTGCTTAATTTTATGCCAATGAATCTTAGAATCAAAGTGAAATGTATGAATATTTACAAAAATATAAATTTTTCAGATTCACAGAGAAGAAATTCATACTTAAACAATCCTATCTTAGAAAAATTAAATTGAACAAGTCATCAATGAACTCCCTCATGAAAATAATCCCCAGGACCAAGGTGTATTCACAAATGAATTCTACCAAACATTTAAAGAACAATTAATTCTACTACTATATAATCTATTTGGAAAAATATATGAAGGAGTTCTACCAATTTCCTTTTATGATAAAAATATGGTGTTGGTACCTAAACCATGAAGAGTGGAAACAGAGAAAGAAAACTACAAACCAATGTTAATAATGAATATTAATGCAAAAATACTAGCAAGGAATGCAGGGCAGGTTCAAAATTAAGACAACTCTCAGACTTTTATCTACCATGTGGATAACAAAATCAACAGAAATCACGTGATTCTCTCAATAGATTCCGAAAAACTATTTTTTTTTACAATACACAATAACTATTCCCATTAAAACTCTAGCTCATATAGGAATAAATGGAGAGTTCCTTAAAATGATGAGTATAAAAATCAACAGCAAATATTATCTGTAATGGGGTTAAGCTAGAAATTTTCCCAGTAAGATCAGTGGTGAGGTAAGGACGTCTATTTTGTCATCATTATTATTATTCAGTATTGTATTAGAAATACTAGTTATAGCAGTAAGAAATTGAAATTGAAAGAATTAGAATTAGGTGATAAGAAAAAACTATCACTCTTTATAGATGATATATTGGTATACCTAAAGAATCCTAGAGATTCAACTAAAAAACTACTTGAATAAAATGAACTCATATAAACCATCAGCATTTTTATATATTGCCAACAATGCCTAGTAGTGAGTTAGAAAGAAAAATTCCATTTAAAATAACAGTAGACAATATAAAATATTTGGGAGTATTCCTGCTGAGACAAACCAAGGAGCACAATTGCAAATTTTTTTCATATAAATAAAGTCAGATCTAAACAATTAGGAAAATATTAATTTCTCTTGGGTAGGTAAAATCAATATAATAAAAATGACAGTTTTACCTAAGTCAATATACATATTCAGTGCTATAAAATTATCTTATAAAAATAGAAAAATATTACAAAATTTATCTGGAAGAACAAAATGAAAAGGTCAAGAATTACCAAAAGAATTAATGAAAAATTATGTAAAGGAAGGTATCCTAGCAGTAAAAAATCTTAAATTATATTACAAGGCAATAATCCTCAAAACAATCTAGTACTGGTTAAGAAATAGAGTGGCATTTCAATTAAGTACACAACACACAGTAGCTAGGTGTCCCTCAGGCCTGAAGCATTTGCTTTGAAAAAAATTAAGCATTCAGAGCAAGCCCCAGTCATCTGGGTACCATAATTAGGAATAGTGGAATAGGACTCCAGTTCTATTTTGTTGCTTTTCGGAACTGGAACCATGATTAAGAAGTGTGGTGAAATCCAACCTTTCTTTGGAATTATGCCCAAAGGGCAACAAAAATGTGCATATCCAGCAATACCACCACTGGGTATATACCCTAAAGAGAGTATGAAAAAGGGTAAAAACATCACTTTTACAAAAATATTTATATCAGCCCTGTTTGTGGTGGCAAAGAATTGGAAATCAAGTAAATGTCCTTCAATTGGGGAATGGCTTAGCAAACTGTGGTATATGTATGTCATGGAACACTATTGTTCTATTAGAAACCAGGAGGGATGGGAATTCAGGGAAGCCTGAAGGGATTTGAATGAACTGATGCTGAGTGAGATGAGCAGAACCAGAACATGTATACCCTAACAGCAACATGGGGGTTAAGATCAATCTTAATGGACTTGCTCATTCCATCAGTGCAACAATCAGGCACAATTTTGTGGCATCTGCAATGGAGATTACCATCTGTATTCAGTGAAAAAATTATGGACTTTGAACAAAGACCAAAGACTATTACATTCAAATTAGAAAAAAAAAACTGCTATCTTATTATGTAATTTTACTATCTCATACTTTATTTTTCTTCCTTAAGGATATGATTTCTCTGTCATCACATTCAACTGAGATCAATGTATACCATGGAAACACTGTAAAGACTAATAGAATGCCTTCTGTGGGGTTACGGGGAGGGAAGAAAGAATGGGGAAAAACTGTAAAACTCAAAATAAATAAAATATTTCTAAAAAAAAAAGACCACCTGTTCTACAGAGTTCTAAAAACAAACAGCATTATGCAGTTGGCCTTACGTGATAAGGATTCTATTCCTGATTCTATTACATTACCTGGACAACGTTGGGCAAAGGATTATTTTCCCATTTAACCATTTTATTTTAATTTATGGAAGAAAGAAAACATTTCTATATGATAGAATAATAAAAAATATATTGTATATGAAACTACAAATCTATTATGTCCAGTTTGCTATTTATTTTAATTATTAATAAATTTATCATGTTAAAAAGAAGTATGGCCAGGGGCATTCCTATGCTGCTAGAAGTGAAACTCTTGAACTGGCATAAGATGAACCAGAGGGAAAGCATTTGCCAAGAATGTTTTCATTAATCAAGAATGAAAGTCAGAGATTCAAAGACAATCAGATAGCATTACAGGTCTAACCTATATAATGAGACTAGCTAGCAATCCAGCATTATTCCCATGACTTGCTGAGTAGTTCCCAAGAAATCAAAGATTTTGAGTTCTAGGGGAAGTGTGGTTGAGGTCTGAAAGGAAAGGCCATACTGGCTACTAGTCCATCAAGGGACAGATTTGGATATATTGTGTGTCACTATTTGTCACCAGATAGCATTTTGCTCAGCATTGCTGGAACACCAAGGTGCCTTGCTGAAACCAACAAATCTTGTTTCCTATCAGTTCAGACCATGAAATGGTTCTGGAAAAGGCAAGTGAAAAAGATGTCTTTGAACAACATATCCCTAAAATAAACATATTGTGAAAACATGTCACCATTAACACGATTGGTGCAGTCTTTTTCAAACATGAAGGATAACTTTTACTAGGCAGTTACCCTAGTAATCTTTTTTTTTGATGAACACAAAGATTTTTAAGACAAAAACTCATTATTTGACAAAAACTGCTGGGAGTAGAAAGTAGTTTTGACCTAAATAGGTATAGATCAGTACCTCACATTGTAAACCAAGGTAAGGTCATAATGAATATATACATGGTTTAGAGACAATGGGTGATATCATAAACAAATTAAGTGAGTATGGAATAGTTTGTAAGATTTATGAATAAGAAAAGAATTTAGAGCCAAATAAGAAATAGAGAGCATTATAGGATGTAAAATGGATAATTTCCATTATATTAAATTAAAAGGCTTTAATAAATCCAAGATTAGAAAGAAAACAGAAAATTGGTAGCAAATTTTACAAATTTAAAGGTTCATTTCTCAAATACAGAGTAAAATCACATTTATAATAATATGAGTCGGGGGTAGCTAGGTGGTGCAGTGGATAGAGCACCAGTCCTGGGGTCAGGAGTACTTGAGTTCAAATCTGACGTCAGGCACTTAATTACCTAGCTGTGTGACCTTGAGCAAGTCACTTAACCCCATTGCCTTAAATAAAAAATAAAAATAAAATAAATAAAAACAAAAATATAATAATGAGTCATTTTCCAACTAGTCAAAGGCTGTGTTTAAAGAAACCAAAACTATAGTCATATGGAAAAATGCTCTAAATCAGTATTGATTATAGAAATGCAAATTAAGACAATTTTGAGATACCACCTTATACCTATCAGATTGGCTAAGATGACAGAAAAGGAAAATGATGAATAAAGAATTTATGGAAAAATTTGAGACGCAATGGCATGTTGGAAGAATTGTAAAATGATCCAAGCATTCTGGAGAGCAATTTGGAACTATGCCCAAAGAGCTGTAAAGCCAAGCTTACCCTTTGACCCAGAAATATCACTCCCTGATCTGTATCCCAAAAAGATAATAAGAATAAGAATAAGAATAAAGAAAAGGGCTTATATGTACATAAAGATTTATATCAACTTATTTTGTGGTAGCAAAGAATTGGAAATTGAGGGGATGCTTTCAATTTGGAAATTGAGGAATGGCTGAGCAAGTTTTTTTTATATGATCGTAAAGGATCATTATTGTACTATAAGAAATGACAAGCATCACAGTTTCAGAAAAAAACAGGCAAGACTTATAGAAACCAATACAGAATGAAATGAGCAGAATAAGGAAAACACTATTACAGTACAAAGATAAATGGTAAACAACTTAGTTATTCTCAGCAATATAAATATCGAAAACAGTTCTGAATGACCAACTGTGTAAAATACTATCTGCCTCCAGAGAGTCAACTGACAGAGGCCAAAGATAAATTAGAGCACATTGATTTTTTTTTACTTTCCTTATTTTTCTTGTTTCTTTATCCACATTTTCTTTCACAACATGACCAATAAGGAAATATATTTTGTATGACTGTATTTGGTTAACCATTATCAAATCGCCTGCTTTCACAATGATAAGAGCAAGAGAGAGGGTGGAGAGAATTTGAAACTCAAAATTATTTTTTAAAAAAAGTTTAAAATTGTTTTTATATATTTGAGAAAAATTAAATATTAAAAAGGAAAAAATATTATTGCTCACTCATGTTCACCATTTTTTTATTTTTTTCATGTTCAACAATTTTAATGCTTCTTTTGACTCCAATGTTTCTATATCAAACATTCTTTTCAGCTCTACTCTTCATTAGGAATGCTGTCTTCTATGAAGAAAAAAAGAAAAAACTATAAAACAGTGTGTTTTCCACAATTGTAGGTCAGAATTTACTTTTGAGACAACATTGACCACAGTAAAAGTAGTTCGAATCAAAAACATTTCTTGCCTCTCAAATTGTTAGACAAGCCTAAAGTAACACACATTCCAGTATAAAAGGCTAGGTAAGAAATTGAGGCAAAGGAGACACCTTCAACATTCAACAGTACAACAACAACAAATCAGGGGAGGAGGCTAGGGCATGGCATATATCCATTCCCAGAAGTGGAAACCAAAAGTAGCCCAAGAGAATCGATCCATACTTTGCATCTCACTTCAGCGATTGTATTTAGTGTACAGTCATCTGCAAAGAAATAAAATCATACATCAACAACTCCCTTCACTTTGGTTGTGGGTAGTACAGTCTTTTCAAGTTGAAGAATTTACCAGCAGTGAGTTAGTTGACCTTGATACCATGCTCATACTCAGTGAATAATATGACTAAAAAACATCATGCTAAAAAGCTTGGGATCAAGGACCTTGTTTCACTTTGTTGGTGACTAATTGTGAGAGCATCATTCACTATACAGAACCCAAGCAAACATGCCATCATGAAATCAGCATACAGCATTAATGAACTTCTCAGAGCAATCAAATATTGACATAATTTTCCATAAACTACTTCTTGACTGACTGATCAGCTCTACAAAGGTTGTATACAAACCTCTGTTCTTCTCCTGGCATTTTTTCTGGAGTTGTAAAGTGGCAAACATCATATTAACTTTTCCTTGAAAGATTTACAAAGGGTTAATGATAATTATTATATATGTGAAGTTATACAAAACATGTTTCCATATTGGCTATGTGGAACAAAAAAGCAAGAAGAATAAGAAAATTGCTTCAATCTGAGCATAGAATTCATAAATTCTCTTTTTTTGAAGGTGGATAACATTTATTTTAAAAACAGAAGTCCTTTGACTAGAGTAGTGAAGTCTTTCATAATTGATCATCATCACAATATCCCTGATACTTCTCACTTCACTTTGCATTACTTCTTATAAGTCTTCCAGGTTTTTCTGAAATCTACTGATTGTCATTTCTTATTGTACAATAGTACTCCATCACAATCATGTACCAGAACTTGTTCAGATGCTCCCCAATTGATATATACATACCGTTTTCAATTCTTTGCTATAAAAAGAGCTACTATAAATATTTTTGTTTATATAGATCCTATTTTTCTTTGCTGTCTTTGGAATACAGACTTAGTGGTAGTGCTAGAGTTCCACATTTTTCTCCCTAATGGTTGGACAAGTTTCCAAGTCTATTAACACTACATTATTATACTAACTTTTCCACATCCTCCTTAGCATTTGTCCTTTTCTTTTTCTGTCATGTTATCTAATCTGATGGTATGAGGTAGTACCTGAGAGTTGTTCAGTGGTATTTCTCCAATCAATAGTGATTTATAGCAATTTTTATATGACTACTGATAGCTTTGATATCTTCTGAAAAATACCCATTCATTTCCATTGATCATATAGCAATTGGATTATGGTTCTTTGACTCACTTCCCTTTATATTTGAAAAAAATGACTTTATCTGAGAAACTTACTAAAAAATTTCCATGCTCCCCTAATTTGCTTACCATATGACCCTTTATTGTCTAAAGTATGTACCTATTTTGAAATTATCTTGATATATGTTGTGAGATGTTAATCTCTAAATTCACCCAAATCCCATTTCCAAGAAATTTTTGATGAATAGTAATTTCTTGTCCCAAAATCTTAGATTGATTTCTGAGTTTGTGAAATATTAGATTCCTATGGTCATTTATTATTGTGTTTTATGTACCTAAACTATTACACTGATCCACCACTCTATTTCTTAGCCAGTATCAGATAGTTTTGATGATGATGATGACTACTTTATAATATAGTTTGAAATATAGTTTTGCTAGACCACCTTCCTTCATATTTTTTCAATGATTCACTTGACAATCTTGAATTTTCAGAAGAATTTGTTATGTGTTTCTAGTACTATAAAATAATTATTTAGCAGTTTGACTGCTATGGAATTAACTAAATAAATGAATTTGTAGAATTACCATTTTTATTTTATTGACTTATCCTAACTAAAAGCAATTAAAATTTCTCTACTTGTTTAATTTTTATTTGTGTGAAACATACTTTGTAATTGTGTTTATATAGCATTTGGGTTTGCCTTGGTAGGGAGATTCTCAATCATTTTATTTTATCTGTGGTTATTTTAAATGGAATTTCTGTTTCCAACTTTTCCTGTTTGGTTTTGTTGGTAATATATGGAAATGCTGATTATTTTATTTTATATTCTGAAACTAATTGTTTAGTTTATTCTCTATTGTTCTCTAAGTATGCTATCAAATCATCTGCAAAGACTGATCATTTTATTTCCTCACTGCCTATTTTGATTCCTCCAATTTATTTTTCTTGTTTTATTTCTATAGAGAGCATTTCTAACACAATATTGAATAACAATGGTAATAATAGTCATCTTTACTTCATTTCTGATCTTACTAGAAAGGTATTAAGCTCAAAATAGATAATTTTTCCTCTTGAATGATACTACTTATCATTTTAAGAAAAGTTCCATTTATGCCTATGCTTTGCAATCTTTTTATAAGAAGGGGTATTATATTTTGTCAAAAGCTTTTCCTGTATCTATTGATATAATCATATGGTTTTTGTTGTTTTTGCTGCTGATATAGTCAATCATGCTTATATTTTTCCTAAAATTCAATTGGCTTTCATTTTTGGCATAAATCCCACCTGGTCAGTGGTATATTGCTTCATGATATATTGCTATCATCTCGTTGCTAGTATTTTTAAATGTTTTGCATTAATATTAATTGGAAAAATTATCTATAATTTTCATTCTCAGTTTTTGATCTGCCAGGTTTATGTATCAAAATGAGATTTGTGTCACAGAAGGAATTTGTTGAGACTTCTTTACTTATGTTTTTTAAAAATTTAATTTATTCAAAACAATAGGGGTAAGTAATTTACCCAAGGTCAAAAAACTAGCTAATTATTACTGTCACAGGCTGAATTTGAACTCAGGTCCTCCTGGCTCCAGATCTGGTGCTCTATCTACCATGCTACCTAGCTGCCCCCTTCTTTACTTATTCTTTTTTTTTTTTGTTTTGTTTTGCTTTTTAGGTTTTTGCAAGGCAAACGGGGTTAAGTAGCTTGCCCAAGGCCACGCAGCTAGGTAATTATTAAGTGTCTGAGACTGGATTTGAACCCAGGCACTCCTGACTCCAAGGCCTGTGCCCCATCCACTACGCCACCTAGCCGCCCCTTCTTTACTTATTCTTAAAAATAGTTTATATAGGTTTGGAATTGTTCATTCTTTAGGTTTTTGATTGGATTCATTCTTAAATCCATCTAGTTCTAGGTTGATTTTTTATAGTTTGTTCAATTTATTTCTCTAAGATAGTTATTTAAGTATTCTATTTCTTATTCTATTGATCTGAACAATTTATATTTTTCTAACTATTCATCCATTTAATCTAGGAAATTTATATTTTTGAATATTACAATTAGATGGCCAATTTTATTGACATGTGATTGGGTAAAATAACTCCTAATGATTGCTTCAATTTCCTCTCATTTATTAATTTTTGATCTGGTAATTTGGCTTTTATTTTTAATAAATTAAGTTAATCAAATTTTATCTATTATATTGGGGGGGGTTTCATAAAACCAGATTCTAGTTTTATTTACTAGTTCAATGGTTTGCTTTCAAGTAATTCTCTCTGCTTTGGAAGTGAAAACCAGAACTGTATATGGGCAATGAAATTGATAAAAAATGCTAGATCCTACATTCAGTACCAGCAAAGAATCCCCTGTAATTTCTTTCCTGCCAGTTGTCTAATCCCTTTACCATCTCTGGGCCAAGAGTTCCACAAGCTGCTGCAGTTGCTGTGATAACCTCCTTTAGGGCTACTACTAGTATTGCTGTCATATGTGCTACAAGCTAATCTCTATACTTTACTGTTAAAGACTCCTCCTGGGGTGGCTAGGTGGTGCAGTAGATAGAGCACTAGCCCTGGAGTCAGGAGTACCTGAGTTCAAATGTGACCGCAGACACTTAATAATTACCTAGCTGCGTGGCCTTGGGCAAGATACGTAACCCCGTTTGCCTTGCAAAAACCTAAAAAAAAAGTGTTCTATTGCAAAAAAACCTAAAAAAAAAAACTCCTCCCAAGATATTCAGTGCTAGAAAAACTTTCATCTTCACTTAGTTGACTATACCACTTCAAAATTTGACTTTATTCAAAACAGATTTTGAAGTTGTTTGGAGTGGTATGTTGGCAGCATTTTATCTGAGTTGCCATCTGTATTCTGCTATTTTAAATCTGTCTCTTTCCCATAACATCTTTTTTAAAACATACATTTATTTGCATCATTATTAGACAATTAACATTTAGCAATCTGACTTCTGGACAAGATGGTGGAGAAAGACAGGCACAGTTCTAGAATCTCCTGATCTTTCCCCATCTATCATATGAAATAAACCTCTTAACAGAAATCCGACCCACAAAACCCAGAAAGAAAAGCCAGGAGAAAGAACAACTACCTCAGGATTTGTCTCCCTCAGCAGCACTGGACAAATTCAGGTAGGTTAGTCTGGGCTCAGAGGGAGCATCAGCCCTGGATCAGCCAGATTAGCAGCTGAAACGGAGCCAGGGAGTCTGAGGGCCTGAGAGCCGGACCTGCTGGATCAGCAGTGGGGCTAAATGACAGGGGCTTGAGTCAACTAGGGAGCAGAGGCACTAGGGTTGGTGCTGTCCCTCTGGAGCTTGCAGAAAGGGTTGGGGAGAGAGTTCCGGAGCAGGATTGCTGCAGACACCATCCCTGGGCTCCTCTGGTCTGAGGAACTCAGAGTCCACCCCTCCATTACAGCTGAGGCCTCTTTCCAGAAGAAACAATTGGAGACTACATCTGCCTCAGGCCCAGGTGTGTGAGCTGAAGAACCAGCCCAGCTGACTTATGACCTCAGGCCAGGGTAAAGAGTACCACTGATTGAAGGCAAAAGAATTCAATAGCTCCAACTCCTCCCTTCAAGCAAAAGGGGAAGGCCTCAATCAAGATCACAGACACTCCAGAAAAAGCAACCAACACCTCCTACGGGCCAGCCAGAGAAATTGCACTCAGTGAGTAAAGCCTCTAGTGATCCCAAGGCTCTGTGAACCAGCCCCTCCCCAACTTAAGGTCTTAGCAAAATGAAGAAGGGTCAGTGGAAAAGTGGATCCATAGAAAAATTCTTGGAAGGGAAAGACCCTCACTCAGAAAGACCTAGAACCTCTGAGGACAATACAATCTGGTCTTCAGCACAGAAAGACTTCTTTGAAGAAATAAGGAAGGAGCTTAAAAATCAAGTGGAAAATTTGGGAGAGACAATTAATACCTTGCAACAAGAAAACAAATCCTTAGAAAGTTTAATTAGACAAATACAAAAGGAGAATAAATCTCTCAGATCCTCAAATGGACAAATACAAAACGAGAATAAATCTCTCAGATCCTCAATTGGGCAAATGCAAAAAGAAAATAATTCCCTCAAAACCTCAATTGATCAAATGGAAAGCTCTTTCAAAAGTAGAATTGACCAATGGGAAAAGGAGTTGCAAAAGGTTAATGAAGAAAACTTCCCCCAAAAAATAATGAAGTCTGCAGAAACTAATGACTCCATGAGACAGCAAGAGCCAGTTAAACAAAATAAAAAAATAAAAAAAAATAGAAGAAAATGTAAAATACCTCATCAACAAAACCACTGACCACAAGAATAGATCGAGGAGGGGGAACCTGAGAATTATAGGACTTCCTGAAAACATTGAAGAGAAAAAAAGCCTGGACTTAATATTACAGGATATAATGATGGAAAACTGCCCTGATATCATGGAACTGGAGGGCAAAGCAGTTATTGAAAGAATACATCGATCCCCTCCAGAAAAAAAGATCCTAAAATGAAAACACCAAGGAATGTTGTGGCCAAATTCCAGAAATATCAGATAAAAGAGAAAATCCTGCAAGCAGCCAGAAACAATTTAAATACCAAGGAGCCACAGTAAGGATCATTAGATCCTGTAATATTAAGTCCTGGCTGCATCAATATTAAGGGATCGAAGGGCCTGGAAAAAGATATTTCGAAGAGCAAGGGAGCTTGGAATGCAGACAAGAATCTACTTTCCTGCAAAGCTGAGCCTTCTCTTCCAGGAAAAAAGATGGACATTTAACGAAATGGAAGAATTCCAAAAATTCCTGATGAAGAGACCAGAGCTAAATAGAAAATTTGGACATCAAACAGGAGGTTCAAGAGACACATGAAAAGGTAAAGAAAAGAAAAGAAAAGAAAAGAAAAGAAAAGAAAAGAAAAGAAAGAAAAAAAGGGGGGTGGTAAAAGGAAAAAAAAAACTGCTATCCAGAAAGTTCATGATCTATCCATGAGACTGCTATCTAAAGGGATGTAACTGGCTTTAACCCCACTTGGGAGAAAGACTCTAATAACTCTCAAGAATTTTAACTCTATTAGATAGATTATACTGAACTAGAAGTAACAAACACTCAGAATTTTCTATGACTCAGAATGATCTAAAAAACACTACCTCCTTAAAAAGGGGGACAGGAAAGAGATGGGAGGAGGGAGGGGCTTGAATGGGGTTAATCTCATTACACTAAGAGGTACAAAAAAACCTATGGTAATAGAGGGGAAGAAGGGAGCAGATGAGAAACACCTGAATCTTCTTCTCATCAGACTTGGCTTAAAGTCAAGCTACACATACTCAGTTAACTTATAAAACATCTAATCTTTCAAGTACTAAAAGGGGAAAAGGGGAGGGATGACAGAAAAAGGGAAGGGGAGTGGGGGGAAAAAGGGGAAACAACAAAAGGAAGGGAAAGGAAATGGGAAAAAGGGAAAGGGGAAAGAAAGGGGAGGGTGTGATATAGGAGGGCAAACACACTGAAGGTGGTGGCATTCAGAAACAAAATACTGGGGAATATGGATAAAGAGGGGGAAAGGGGGAAAAATACAAACAGAAGAAAAATAGTATGGAGGGGAATAAAGAATTAGTAATCATAACTTTGAATGTGAATGGGATGAACTCTCCCTTAAAATTTAAGCAAAAACCTAAAAAAAAATGTCAGACTGAGGGTTAAAACACCTTAATAAAAAGTAAGCAAATAGCAGAGTGGATTAAAAACTCCTACAATATACAGAGTAAAGGTAAAAGGTTTGAGCAAAATATATTTGGCTTCAGCTGAAGTAAAAAAAAAAAAGCAGGGGTAGCAATCCTTATCTCAGACAAAGAAGAAACAAAAAGAGATAGCGTTAAAAGAGATATGGAAGGAAACTTTATCCTCCTAAAAGGTACCATAGACAATAAAGCTATTTTGGGGTGGCTAGGTGGCACAGTGGATAGAGCACTGGCCTTGGAGTCAGGAGTACCTGGGTTCAAATCTGACCTCAGACACTTAATAATTATCTAGCTGTGTGGCCTTGGGCAAGCCACGTAACCCCATTGCCTTGAAAATTCTAAAAAAAAAAAAAGACAATAAAGCTATTTCAATACTGAAGATATGTGCACCCAGTGGGACAGCACCCAAATTCATAGAGGAGAAGCTGAAAGAACTACAGGAAGACATAGACAGCAAAACTCTACTAGTGGGAGACCTCAATCTCCCACTCTCAGATCTAGATAAATTGAATCATAAAATAAACAAGAAAGAAGTTAAGGAGATAAATAGATTGGTAGAAAAATTAGATATGGTAGACTTACAGAGGAACCTGAATGGGGATAGAAAGGAATATACCTTTTTCTCTGCAGTACATGGAACTTATGCAAAAATTGACCATGTACTAGGACATAAAAACCTAATGATCAACTGCAGAAAGGCAGAAATAGTGAATACATCTTTCTCAGATCACAATGCAATAAAAATCATATGCAATATTGGGCCAAGGAGATATAGACCCAGAACAAATTGGAAACTGAATAACCTCATTTTAAAAAATGAGTGGACCAAAAAACAAATTATAGAAAGAATTAATCATTTTATCCTAGATAATGATAATAATGAAACAACATACCAAAACCTATGGGATTCATTCAAAGCGACTCTCAGGAGATATATTATAGCTTTAAATGCTTACATGAATAAATTGGAGAAAGAGGAAATCAATGAACTAAACATGCAACTAAAAAAATTAGAGAAAGAACAAATCAAAAATCCCCAATTAAATACCAAATTAGAAATTCTAAAAATTAAAGGAGAAATTAATATAATCGAAAGCAAAACAAGTATTGAATTAATAAATAAAACCAAAAGTTGGTATTATGAAAAAAAACCAATAAAATTGATAAACATCTGGTCAACTTGAGTAAAAAAAAGAAAGAAGAAAACCAAATGCTAGTATCATAAATGAAAAAGGTGAACTCATCACCAATGAGGAGGAAATTAAAGTAATAATTCAAAACTATTTTGCCCAACTCTATGCCAATAAATTTGATAATCTAAGTGAAATGGATGAATATTTACAGAAATATAAGCTGCCCAGGTTAAATGAAAAATAGATTAAATACCTGAACAACCCTATCTCAGAAAAAGAAATTCAACAAGCCATCATTGAAGTCCCTAAGAAAAAATCTCCAGGGCCTGATGGATTCACAAGTGAATTTTACCAGACATTTAAGGAACAATTGGTTCCAATTCTGTAAAAACTCTTTGGAAAAATAGGGAAAGGTGGAACTCTGCCTAACTCTTTCTATGAAACCAATATGGTTCTGTTACCTAAACCAGGAAGAGTTATAACAGAGAAAGAAAATTATAGACCTATCTCCCTGATGAATATAGATGAAAAAATCTTAAATGAAATCTTAGCAAAACAATTACAAGTTATCACTAGGATAATACATTATGATCAAGTAGGATTTATCCCAGGAATGCAGGGTTGGTTCAATATTAGGAAAACTGTTAGTATACTCAATTATATCAACAACAAACCTATCGAAATCATATGATCATATCAATAGATGCTGAAAAAGCTTTTGACAAAATACAGCATCCATTCCTATTAAAAACACTAGAGAGTGTAGGAATAAATGGACTGTTCCTTAAAATAATTAGCAGTATCTATCTGAAACCATCAAAAAGCATTATATTCAATGGGGAGAGGCTAGAGGCATTCCCAATAAGATCAGGGGTGAAACAAGGGTGACCATTATCACCACTGCTATTCAATATTGTATTAGAAATGTTTGCATCGGCAATTAGAGAAGAAAAATAAATTAAAGGAATTAGAATTGGGAAGGAAGAGACAAAACTCTCACACTTCGCAGATGACATGATGGTCTACCTAGAGAATCCCAAGAAATCATCTAAAAAACTACAGGAAACAATTAGCAATTTTAGCAAAGTTGCAGGTTATAAAATAAACCCCCATAAATCTTCAACTTTCCTATACATGACTAGCAAGAAACAGCAGGAAGAGCTAGAAAGAGAAATCCCATTCAAAGTAACCTCAGACAGTGTAAAATACTTGGGAGTCTATTTGCCAAGACAGACTCAAAATCTTTTTGAAAACAATTATAAAACACTTCTCACACACATTAAATCAGATTTAAATAACTGGTCAAATATCAACTGCTCATGGATAGGTAGAGCTAATATAATAAAAATGACAATTCTACAAAAACTAAACTATCTGTTTAGTGCCCTACCAATCAAAATTCCAAAAAATTACTTTAATGAGCTAGAAAAAATTGTAAGTAAATTCATATGGAGAAATAAAAAGTCAAGAATTGCCAGGAGCTTAATCAAAAAAAAGTACAAAAGAAGGTGGCTTAGCCCTACCTGATCTAAAATTATATTATAAAGCATCAGTCATCAGAACTGTTTGGTACTGGCTAAGAAATAGAGTGGTGGATCAGTGGAATAGATTAGGTCCATTAGCAGGAAATGATTATAGTAATCTGTTTGATAAACCCAAAGAGTCCAGCCATTGGGATAAAAAATCCCTCTGTGATAAAAACTGCTTGGATAATTGCAAGTTAGTTTGGAAGAAACTTAAATTAAACTAACATCTAACATCCTTTACCAAGATAAGATCCAAGTGGTTACAGGACTTAGACATAAAAACAATACTATAAGCAAATTAGAAGATCAAGGACTAGTTTACCTGTCAGATCTATGGAAAGGGGAGCAGTTTATGACTAAGGAAGAGATGGAGAGCATCACCAAAAACCAATTAGATGATTCCGATTACATTAAATTAAAAAGGTTTTGCACAGATAAAACCAATGTAACTAAGATAAAAAGAAATGTAGTAAATTTGGAAACAATCTTTACAACTAATGATTCTGACAAAGGACTCATTTCTAAAATATACAGAGTACTGAGTCATATTTTTAAAACAAAAAGCCATTCCCCAATTGACAAATAGTCAAAGGATATGCAAAGGCAATTTACAGATGAGGAGATCAAAGCAATCCATAGCCATATGAATAAATGCTCTAAATCACTAATTATTAGAGAAATGCAAATTAAAACTTCTCTGAGGTACCACCTCACACCTCTCAGATTGGCCAATATGACCAGAAAGGATAATGATCATTGTTTGAAGGGTTGTGGGAAATCTGGGACACTATTACACTGTTGGTGGAGCTGTAAACTCATCCAACCCTTCTGGAGTGCAACAAGAATGTGCATACCCTTTGACCCAGCAATAGGACTACTGGGTCTATATCCTGAAGAGATGATGAAAAAGGGTAAAAACATCACTTGTACAAAAATATTTATAGAAGCCCTGTTTGTGGTGGCAAAGAATTGGAAATCAAGTAAATGTCCTTCAATTGGGGAATGACTTAGCAAACTGTGATATATGTATGTCATGGAACACTATTGTTTTATTAGAAACCAGGAGGGATGGGATTTCAGGGAAGCCTGGAGGAATTTGCATGAACTGATGCTGAGTGAGATGAGCAGAACCAGAAAAACACTGTATACCCTAACAGCAACATGGAATGATGATCAACCTTAAGGACTCACTCATTCCATCAGTGCAACAAGTGGGAACAATTTTTGGCTGTCTGCAACGGACAGTACCATCTGTATCCAGTTAAGGAGATGTGGAATTTGATTCCCTTTAATTTAGAAAATAACAGATATATTATTGTCTGATCTTTTTTTTATTGTCTGATCTTGTTACCTCTTAGACTTCTTGTCTCTTCTTTAAGGATATGATTTCTCTCTCATCACACTCAATTTGGATCAAGGTACAACATAGAAACAAAGTAAAGACTGACAGATTGCTTTCTGTGGGGGGTGGGGGGAGGGAAGTAAAATTGGGGGGGGAAATTGTAAAACAAATAATATCTTTAATAAAAATAAATTAAATAAAAAAGGGAGTTTGGCCATTCTACTCACCTCAGAAAGAGAGAGAATCCTGGGCTATCTGCTCCCTTAAATATTATTAGTTGGGTGTTGTGTTTATCAGTTTCAAGCTAACTTCAAATCCTTTAATGTAAAAGAAAGAGGAAAACAAGATTCACATCTACCTGTTTAGATATGTAGAATTTAGCAGAGAATTCATTTATCCAAATCTGAATAGAAGAAATTAGAGAATGTATACATATATACCCCAGATCATAGATTAGAAGCAAGGAAACTCATCTGCCCTGAGAGAGACCAAGATCTCACTCAAGGGGAAGTTCTTTGAAGACTCTCATGTAGTAAATTGTGAATGAAGACATGATGGAGAATTCCAACTCCTGTCTTGTTCACTTCTTTCTATAGTTTTTTCGACAACATGAAGTGAGGTTGGCATCATTCCTGAAACTGGAAGCTAGAAGTGACCAAAGGCCTGAAGAGACTCTCAGACACCAAGAGGACTCTTCTCTTCAACTATTCCATTTCCAATCCAACCCTCACCAGATCCAGAAGATTGATATAGAATGTAAGGATGTTTGGCATGATTTTAAAAGACAGACCGAGAAAGAAATATGTCTCATATTTTTGACAAATGATGATGCTTTATGTCTAATATAATTTCTTCAATTATTTAGATATAAAATAGATCTTGAAAGACTGAAAATGAAGGTTCAATCCATTGTCTTCAAATCTAAAAACGTCTATGATATCAATTGTCTCATTGCTTGGTTATAAAACCAGGTTTTCCCTTTCCCTGACCCTAATCCCTCTCTCTCTGTCAAAACAAAACAGAACAAAAGCAAAAAACCTTGAAGAATGAGAGTTGGGACTTCTCTAATTTATTCACGGGTTTTAATGCAGAACACATTTCCACAAAGAAAAAAGAAAGGGGCAATAAGACTATTATTCAATTTATATTCTCAGTGAAAATAGAAATGAAAATTTAAAAAGGCATTGTTGTAGAATCATAATATATCAATAAAGTATAATGTTGAACAGATTTTTCCTCAACTATCTTGAAATAAGAAATTAATAAAACATTGTCCAAAACCTTTAATGACCAGATATGGATAAATGGAAACTGGTAACATTTTGAATGTTATTTGTTAAATGTTAAATGTTGTCACTATGTATATACCTCTTCACATTCAAGTTGACAGACTCCATACTATTTACATATTATCTGCCTTAAGATTATTTCCTTCTGTTCACAATTCGCTTTGATGCTGTTAGTAATTAGGAAGCTAAGAATGACCTCATGAAACACTGTTTATTCAATAATTTTGGCAAGTCTCAGATTCCTGTAAAGTCTTCATATTTTTTTCAGGACAAGTTCAAAGTTCTTTATTTCATATAGTTCCATACCAGGAATAACTGCTCTTAGTTTGAGGACAGAAATGGGGTGAGGACAGAACAATTCCAAAAACATCTTAAGAAATGTTTAAATTTGATGTTTTATCTCATGGAAAAATAGTAATGAAATAGAACGTGGTTTCAAATATACCAAAGTTCATACTTTTCATTTTTCCAATCTTTCCTAAATAATTCCCACCCTTTTCCTCCCACCCCAACTCACACAGTATTATTAAATTTTGGAATGATGAGCAGACAGCTGTGATTCCTGAAGGAATTCCTAAACTTTATCATGTCTATATTTGACATATTCATGAACTTGAAGTTTAAATATAGTTATCTAATTAAAGCAAACTGTTTCACTTAATTTCAGAAGAAACCAAAGTTTAAATTTCTATACTTGCTTAGTACCTTTGCTGAATCTTTTTTCCCCTCACAATAACAATTCTGTCTCCAAATCTTCCCAATCACTTTTTCCTTCAGCAGATGCTTTCATCTCCCACTTTTCTAATGTAGTATTCTCTCTGGGTTCATTTTCCCAGCTTAAATTGCCATTGCTAGGTTGTATCCTCAGAGGGGCAGTTGCCACCAGCTTAAATGCTCTAGGAGTAACTTTATGGGTTTCTATTGTTGACTACTGAATGTGCCAACCTCCTGAAGAGGAGAGATCCACATTTGTGAAGATCCTGGCATAACTGATAAGGATCAAAGATTCTAGGTTTGGGAGGAGCCATTCCTTCTGGCAAGTCTTCTTGGATACCTTCCTAGTAGGTATCTGATATATTGCCTCATCCTAAGTTGAAGGCCACTCCTCTTCTATGATGAATAAACTAGAATGTAGCTTTTCAGATCCTACCTTCTGCTAGCGAAATTTTATTTTTTTATTTTTTAATTATTTTTAAGGTCAAAACTCACAGAGGACTTCTCTTCATCAGCTTAACAATATAGCTCACAAGCTACCACTGGTAGGCTTCTTAATAATCAACCATCTAACTCAGCTAGTTCTTAGTGAAGTCTAAATAATGTAGAAAGAATAGTAGCTTACCTCCCTGAAACTTGGGTTATACTCTACTGCTGGAAATGTGGAAGAATTCACTTAAAAGTCAACTGCAACCCAGAAGAATTGAGAGTCAAAACAGGTTTATTTAGGTATTGCTGTGGTTAGCAGAAGTTAAGTGTTGTATCTAGACCTAGATTTCACTCTAGCCCATTAGAGCCCTATTGAGTACAGCTTCTAGCGAAGTGAAACTTAGCAAAGAAAACAAATCTTAACCTCCATAGAAACTCCAAGTAACTCTCAATCTCCAGGGAGACCTCAAACAATCTACATCTGCCATGGAGATCCCAAGCAACTTTTAATCCCTATGAAAACCACAACACCCTTCTTCCTATATTCCAGATCCCATAAAAGGCTCACCCCCTCCCACTCCACTCCCCACTGCTAGAGATTGTTCTGACTCAGATCACTGTTCTTTTCTTTAATACATTCCATTTGCCTCCATTGCTATCCTCCTATGGCTATGGGTTCACCTTTTGACTTTTCACTTGATGCCAAAGGTAGGAGAGTTGTAAGGAATCCTATAGGTTTGCAACAGGAAAGCAGTGAGTGCAGCAACATGCTCTGGCTAACTCCCTGATCTTGCCAGAAGGAATCCTTGCAGTCCTTTCCCTGAAGCTATCAAGCCCCTGGTATTTAAGGATGACTGCTAGCTACAAAGACAGGACAAGTACAAAAGGTAAGACTCCTTCCTGAGCACTCCCTTTTCCTCTTTGCCAGGATACCCAGGATGCTCCTTTCTGAAATTCCAGTTAGGTGGGAACTGCCTTGAAACAGAGAAACAGAACTGGGACACCTCTGTTCTTCTCTGATTAAACCAACTCAAAGGATTGTGTGTGTGTGTGTGTGTGTGTGTGTGTGTGTGTGTGTGTGTGTGTGTGTGTGTGTATTAGTTATAGCCACCAGGCTACTCTATGAATCCTCATCTCTTGTAATAATCCTCTTCATGGGGAGTTTGAATTTCAAAAATTCTCCTATGTACTGATAACACTAATGCTGCCTAGATTGTTTGACTGTTACATGATATCTGCTAGATACTTAGATTTAACTTTTACCAAAGTCATGGAATACTATTTTATTGGCCGCACTTCTCTGTATTGATAATGTTTTTTCCTTTTTGCCTTTGCTGTATGCATATTATCAACTCGCAAACAGTTGAACTCCGGACTGAGAGTATCATGGAAAAGACCATAAGTTGAAGATCTTCACTTTCTCTTCAAGAGGAAAATTCCTGTCTTTGGTCTCCATTAATTACACTGTGGTGCTTCTGTTTTTTTCTTGTCCTCTTGTCTGTCATCTACTTCTTCTGCAAAATTATTGATACATTTGACCCTTGTAGATATCCCTTGGTCATGTCCTCCTAGATACTCCTTACTGTCCAAAGATTCTTTAGGCCCTTCCACACATTATTGCTCAAAATGACTGTCTCAAATAAAAAAAAATTTGTTTCCTTAGATCAAACTGCCTCCTCCTTATGATCTGCAAGCCACCACTGACTTTCCTGCATGTCTTACATCATCCCACTTCAGCAGAAAGCAGCCATCAAAGACTGGACCATTGTCCAAATTCCCGTCCTTTACCACATCTCCATCTCTTTTGTACCTAGAAACTGCCTTTGTGATTGTGTTAGTTCTCTATATATTTTAGAAATGTGGTCCTTTTCAGGAACACTGGCTTAAAAATAATTTCCCAACTTTATGCTTTCCTTCTAATCTTGGTTGCAATAGTTTTTCTTGTGCAAAACCTTTTTAATTTGTTGTAACCCAAATTATCTGTTTTGCATTTCAAAATGTTCTCTAACTCATTTAGTCATAAATTCTTCCCTTCTCCATGGATCAAACAGGTAAACTATTCTTATTCTCCTAATTGACTTATGGTACATAACTCTTTATGTCTAAATACTATAATTTTGATCTTATTTTGGTATAGAGTGTGAGATGTTGGTCTATGCCTAGCTTCTGCCATGCTATTTTCCAGTTTTCCTAGGAGTTTTTGTCAAATAGTAAGTTCTTATCTTAAAGAAGTTTGTCAAAAAATAGATTATTATATTTACTAACTACTGCGTTTTATGTACATAATCTATTGCACTGATGCACCATTCTATTTTTTAGCTAGTACCAAATGACTGATACTATTGGATGAATTACAGTTACACTATTTTCCTTTGCATTTTTCCATTAATTCCCTTAATATTCTTGACCTTTTCTTTCTCTAGATGAATTTTGTTATTTTTAATTTAATTTTATTTATTTTATTTTTGTTCTTTAAAATATTTTTGATTGATTGAAAACATAGATTAATTAAGGTAGAATTGCTACTTTTATTATGCTAAGTTGACTATAGATGAGCACCTGATATTTTTCCAGTTGATCAGATTTGATGTTATTTGTTTGGAACGTGTTTTGTAATTGTTTTCATATTTCTTGGATTTGTCTTGTCAGGTAGAATCCCAAATATATTATATTGTCTACAGTTATTTTAAATGGAATTTCTTTCTTCTTCTTACTTCTGGATTTTATTAGTGATAGAAATGCTAATGATCTATATGCATTTATTTTATATTTTGCAATTTTGCTCGTTGTAAATTGTTCTAAGTAGTTTTTTAGCTGCTTTTGTAGGAGTCTTTTAGCATATCATTAGATTCTCTTCAAAGAATGAATTTTCTTTCCTTATGGCCTATTTTAATTCTTTCATCTTCTTTTTTCTTCTCATCACTAAAGTTAACATTTCTAGTATAGTATTAAATAATAAAGATGATAACAGACACCCTTGTTTCACCCATTCTCAATGGAAAAACTTCAAACTTATCTGCATTATATATAATGCTTGCTGATAGTTTTGCAAAGATACTGCTTATCATGATTTATTTAGTATTTTATTTTCCTCCAGTTTCATGTTAAAAACAATTTTTAACATTTGCTTTTGAAACTTTAATTTCCTGGGGCAGCTAGGTGGATAGAGCACTGGCCCTGGAGTCAGGAGGAACTGTGTTCAAATGTGACCTCAGACTCTTAATAATTACCTAGCTGTATGATCTTGGGCAAGTCACTTAACCCTATTGCCTTGTAAAAAACAAACAAAAAAACCCCCAAAACTTTCATTTCCAAATTCTCTCACTTCCTGCTTCTCCACCCCACCTCACTGAGAAAGCAAGCAATTTGATACTGGCTATAAAAATGTAGTCATGAAAAACATTTCCATAATTGTCATGTTGAAAAAGAAAACACAGAACCCCCCTAAAAAAGGAACCACAATAAAAATATGTATAAAATTATTTACTTCAATTTGTATCCAGACTCCATTAGTTCTTTCTCTGGAGAGAAATAGCATTTTTTATCCTAAGTCCTTCAGAGTTGTCTTGGGATATGGTATTGCTCAGAAAAGCTTAGTTATTAATAGTTGATCATCCTTCAATATTGCTGTTATTTTATATATAGTACATTTCCCATTAAATCTGCTCATCTAAGTCTTTCCAGGTTTTAGAGAGCAACTTGTTCATCCTTTCTCATGGCAGAATAATATGCCATCATAATCTCATAACACAGTTTGTCTAGCAATTCCCCAATTGATGGGCATGCCCTCAGTTTCCAGTTCCTTGCCACCAGAAAAGAGCTGCTTTAAATATCCTTAAATATATAGGTCCATTTCTTTCCTATTTTAGATCTCTTTTAGAATATAGTCTATATAGTCTACATATAGACTACATAGAATATAGTCTATACTGCTAGGTCAAAGGGTGGACATAATTCTATAACCTTTTAGGTATAGTTCCAAATTAATCTATAAAATTGTTGAATCATTTTACAACTCCTCCAGAAATGCATTAAAGTCTCATTTTCTCAACACTAGGTGACACAGTGGATAAAGAACCTGCCCTCAAATCAAGAGGACCTGAGTTTGGATTGGGCCTCAGACTTACTTAGCCATGTGACTTTGAGCAAGTCATTTTAGCCTCATTGCTTTGCCAAAAAAAAAAAAAAGTGAGGCTGGTGACTTAGCAGTCCCCCACTCTCCCCCACTCAAATCTAATTCATGTGCTTGTCATGGCATCATCCTGATGTCATAATCTTCTTTGAGAATGAAGGACAGACAACATAATCATATTCTGTTTTGTTGGGTAATTGATTCTTAGTTGAGACCTCAGGCACTATCGACTTGCCCACTATTCTGGGACTGCCCATCCTAGTTGTGCCTGTTATGCCAGAGTTCCAGGTTTGGACTGGAACTTTCATAGCTGACTTGCCGTCCTGGGACTCAGGGGCTTTGTGCTGCAGCTAAGAGCCTCCCATTAGCTTCCATGCAACCTGCCTGCATTAGGCTGCACAGCTCCTCCATCCAAGTGAGAGAGACTTCTGTTGAAGTCCTTCGAAGATATCTTTTTTTTTTTTTGCAAGGCAATTGGGTTAAGTGACCTGCCCAAGATTACACAGGTATTAAGTATCTGAGGCCAGATTTGAATGCAGGTCCTCCTGACCCCAGGGCCATTGTTCTATCCACTGCACCATCTAGCTATCCTCCTTCTAAGATATCTTAAGCTGGAAAACTTCTTCATTCTCTCTTTTTGTGGGTTCTGTCACTTGGGAATCCATTTAGAGGCTCGATTTAAAATTTCTTTTGATGGAACCTGAAACAGCTCAGGTGACCTCCTTGCTTCTCTCCACCATTTTGACTCCACCTCACATTATTATGATCTTAAGGAAGAAAAATTCATTATTTATTACAGAGTATTTTTCTCATTGGTCAATTCATGAATTTAAGTTGCAAAAAATGGCAGTGGAAAATATGTAAAAATTATTCATAAAAGAGGAAAATAAGAAATGTTTTGAGAAGAGTACTCATTGAAAGTAAAATCTGAGTTATGGAAAGGTGGGCTCTTCTGGTTGATATCCTTGTTCTTAGATCAATAAGTTCTGTGTTCATTATAATAGTGTAGGCATATCTATAAGAAAATCATTCTGTATCTATGAAAATAATTTTAGGATGGCAAGCATAAATTCTTCAATATTAAAATATTTAAAAAACCCTAAATGTGAGGGCTATCTAAATAGTATTCAAAGCCAGAATTAGAGAAAGTTCATTTTTAAATTACATTTTAATTCATTTTCAATCAAAGGACATTTAGTTCCTTTCCCACATCCCTTTATTTAGAAGGAAAAAAGAAAAATAGATATTCATGGTAAAAAAAAGCTACAATATTGAATATATTTAAAATATTTACTTTACTCAGCAACTCCCATTAACTCTCTGTAAGGTGATATTTGATTTTCTGGTTGGTCCTTGCCTTGATCAAAGTTCCTAAGCTTTTCAATGTGTTATTTTTTCTTTTCAGTTTATTAAATAAATTGTTCTCCTGGTTCTGCTCTATTCACTTCATCATTTCTTACAATTTTTCTCATATTTCCCTGAAATTATCCCTTTCTTCAACACAACAGTACTTAATTATATTCATCTAACATAATTTCTTCAGCCATTCTTCCATTAATGAGCACCTTAGTTAACAATTCTTTGTGGTCACAAAAGTGCTGCTATAAATATTTTTGTAGGGGTGGCTAGGTGGCACAGTGGATAGAGCACCAACCCTGGAGTCAGGAGTACCTGAGTTCAAATCTGGCCTCACACACTTAATAATTACCTAGCTGTGTGGCCCTTGGCAAGCCACTTAACGAATTGCATTGCAAAAACTAAAAAAACAAAAAAACAAAAACAAAAACTATAAATATTTTGGTACATATGAGAACTTGCTTACTTTTCCTTTATTTCTTTGAGTTATGGACTCAATAGAGGTTTCTCATTGGGTCAAAATGACTCTGAGGAAATAATTCCAAACCACTTCTAGCATGGCTAGACCAATTCAGAGCTCCATTAGCAGTGCATTAATGTTCTTTTTTCCCCCACACACAAATCCTGTCAACATTTGTCATTTTTAGTCAACTTTGCCAATTTGATGAGTACCTCAGAGTTGTTATGATTTTCATTTTTCTAATTATTAATTATTTAAAACATGTTTATATCTAGGTTTCAGAATTTGGATTTATTCCCCTGCTAACTATTGGTTCATAACTTTTGACTATCAATTGGGAATGACTTATTAAAGACTTCTACCAGTTTCTAACTAAAGCTTAAAACTTCACTAAGACATTCTTTCTGTCTTGGAAATGGTATTTCTTTAAAAAATTCTTTTTGAAATATCCCATAAAACATCATTAAATATCTTCTTTTTCAGACATCATCATTTTAAAATTTGCCTTCAAAATATTTTCCATGGTTGCCAACTATTAGGCAAATAAGTAATATCAAACAAAAGCTTTCAAAATATATTGTATCATTGATCCATTTGAGAATCCTTAGGTCAATAGATGTCTAAGTAACTTTTAATAATTTTAATAGAGTAAATAATACATTTCACGTGAGCTGATAATGTCAAAGTGAGAACAACTGAAGTTTTTGATCACTTCTCATATCTATAAGAGCAAATACTAACCAGCCATCTTTGCCAAACACTTTGTTACAAGAACATGTGCATTTACATTGATGAATTAGTTTTGAGACACATGAATATGTAGGACTCCTTAAGAGGATAAACAAGGAACTGAAATACACATTGGTAATGAATGCCTATGTGTCAGACTAGAAATTGTTTTATTCTGTAATTCAGAGACTAATGGAATTATTTCAGCATTTGAATATAGTACCCCAGGTTTTGTTAGGTAATAACTTTTAGGGAACCCAATGATTTTTTTTGTTTTTTTGTTTTTTTGCAAGGCAAATGGGGTTAAGTGGCTTGCCCAAGGCCACACAACTAAGTAATTATTAAGTATCTGAGGTCATATTTGAACTAAGGTATTTGTGACTCCAGGGCTGGTGCTCTAACCACTGTGCAACCTAGCTTCCCTTACCCCAATGATTTTTAGTCTCTATCCTCAGCCTGTTTTCCAATTTCTTTTTAATAGACAACTTATATTTTTTCTTGTCGTTTGACTTTCTTCTTCTAATACTTATAGTTGACTCATCAAATCATTGCATTCTGATACTGAAGTACAATATGAATGTTTGTGAAATTCCTGTATAGAAAGGGGTCCCAGGGGCGGATCCAACATGGCAACAGGAGAGGACCATCTCTTAGATGCTCTCAATCAAAACTTATAAACTAAGGACTCTAACTACATTTTCGAGAGACAGAGCCCACAGAAGGATCCAGTGAGTCAGTTCTCCAGCCCAAGGTAACCTGGAAAAGAGTGGAAAGGCTGTACTCTACAGGGTTGGAGGGGTGGCCTGCCAGAGCGAAGGAAAGTCTCTGGGAGGCAGCCCCAGGGTGCTGGGAGCCATGACTCACAGTAGCGAGGGCAGTTTCCTGATCTACATGAAAGGGAGCACCAAGCACAACTTGGGGGATTTGTGGGGGGGACCTCTGCCAGAGTGAGCACATGAAACCCAGCCCTCAGGGCACACAGTGAGCAGAGTGGCTGCAGCAGCCCAGATCCAGGAACCAGAAGTAGAAGCCAGTAAGCAGAAACCCCCAGGGCATGAGCACTGAGCCTAGGGAAGGGAGTGAAGAGAGATTGCTGAGCTCTGTCCTCTGTCCCTGGAACAGGACTCAGGGGTTCTGACCACATTCAGATCCTGATCACAGTCTAGGGCCCCTCAAAGAACAGCAGGGCCCCCCCCCACCTCAGCCCCATGGCAGAGGGGGACGCATATGGTCATTCACAGACCAGGAGGGAAGACAGAGCCTCACACATGGAGATCCTTGTGTGTGGGGGTGTCCCACTAATACTCAAAAGTTCAGGAAGCACCCCAAAACCAGGCACAGGCTGGAGAAATGAGTAAGCAGAGAAAAAAAAATGAGGAACACCATTGAGAAATTCTTTGCCTGTGATCCCAAGAAGGATCAAAACACTCAATCTGAAGATGAGGAAGTGCAAGCTCCTGCATTTAAAGACTCCAAGAAAAACAGAAATTGGGCTCAGGCTATGATAGAGCTCAAAAAAGACTTTGAGAATCAAGTGAGAGAGATAGAAGAAAAATTGGGAAAAGAAATGAGAGAGATACAGGAAAAACATGAGAAAGAGGTCAGCAGCTTAGTCAAAGAGATCCCAAAAAATCCTGAAGAAAATAATCATGTTAAAAAACCAGCATAGGCCAGATGGACAAAATAGCTCAAAAATTATTGAGGAGAAGAATGCTTTAAAAAGCAGAAATGGCCAAATGTAAAAGGAGACAAGAAAGCTCTCTGAGGAAAACAAATCCTTCAGACAAAGAATAGAACTCAGGGAGATTGCTGATTTTATGAGAAATCAGGACTCAATACTTTAAAATCAAAAGAATGGAAAATTAGAAGAAAATGTGAAACATTGCATTGAAAAAAATAACCAATATGGAAAACAGATTTAGGAAAGATAATTTAAAAATTATTGGAATACCTGAAAGTCATGACCAGGAAAAGAGCCTTGACATTTTTAAAGAATTACTACAGGAAAATTGCACTGATATCCTAGAAGCAGAGGGCAAAACAGAAATGGAGAGAATCAACCGATCTCCCCAAGAAAGATCCAAAAAAAACAACCACCAGGAATATTACAGCCAAGTTCCAGAACTCCCAAGTCAAAGAGAAAATATTACAAGCAGCCAGAAGGACACAATTCAATACAGAAAGAGTATAGCAATAATTGTGGAAAAGTAGAGTACGACAACTACCACAGTCAGCACACAAAAATAACTTTCATCAGTCTGGAAAGTAAGGTCCAGACAGTTGTCCAAACTCTGATCATTGATCAGATATCACAACCACTACAGTTTCCGACTTTTTAGTGGTGAAACTTCATTAATGCAACAGGAATATAAAAGTGACTTAAATCACTTATTATTGTGTGGATTACTACCTCATACTATTGTTATGGAGAAGTAATCCTCAAGTTTAAGCTTTGAATTTACATGTGCAAATGATTACTCTTTCAAATAAAAGCAGAATTTATCTTAAAAAAATGAGTGTGTAGAGAGAAAAGACTGAAGACTGGTGTATACAATTTATTGGATTCTGTAGTTCCATAGTATCATAACCACCCTACATTTAGTGCAAATCATAAAATTTCAGTGCTTTGGCCATTTATTAATTGGGGAATGACTCATACTCTTATAGATTTGACAAAATTCTTTGTAAATTTTAGACATGAGACCTTTATTTGAGAAATTCAATAAATTTTCCCCTCAATTTTCTGCTTTCCTTCTGATTTTGACTACATTAGTTTCATTTGGATTTCACCTTTTTAATTTAATGGAATCAAAAGTATCCATTCGATACCTAACTTTGCTCTTTTTTCTCGTTTATCCATAAGTTATTCATCTATCCATAAGTATGATATTATGTTCTATATTGTTTTCTTGTAATATTTCTCATTATATCTAGGGTATGTAGCCATTTTCACTTATCTTAGAAAATGGTATAAGATAATGATCTCCCATAGGTCAATTAACATTCATCAGATTACAGTGTATAATGATATAAAAAGAAAAATGATATACTGCCTTTAACACTATTTGATGAAAACTGTGATATATACATAAAAGTAAATACAAACTATATACAAAGTACATTAAAGAATAATTTTGATGAAAGATGGAGATAATATCAATGAGGAAGACAAAGGAAGGTCTCAGGTAATTAGCTGAATTTTCAGGAATGTTTCAAATTCTAAAAAATGGTAAAATCTATGTAAAGGCAAATAAGTGGGATATTCTGTGTGAGAAATATGACTAGTTATACTCTAAAGCATATAAAAGGAAATCATCAGTAATAAGACTCTGATCTATTCTTCCTTAGGTGATAAGTAGCTCCTTCTACTGAAAAGCATTCAGTTCATTCTAAAGAATTTCAAATGTTTTTAATCTCTTAAAATTACTGCTGTTCTTTTCCCCCCAATTTCTTTATGCATTATTATTCTCTAAGATTCTGACTACCCCAGATTCTTTTCCCTTTCCTCTATTAAACTCTTACTTCATTTTTGAAGAAAAATTTCAGTGACTCTAACAATCTGCAACACTCCTTTAATTTCACCTAGGAAGTAGAGCAACCTACATTTGAAACACAGATAAATGTTATTTGGTTATGGCAGAAATATGAAAATTACATACATACTTGATACAAGTCATTCCCATACTTGATTGAGAATATCTGCCTTGTTTTTGAAAAAAACAAAATAGTATTGGTGTTTACATCACACAGCTCTAACAACTAGGCTTTTATATCACATCTTACTAACTTGATAACTGTTTTATTTTTTCTTTACTTTCAGTAACTTTGCAGCTATACTCTTTCTTCCTTACTACTTTGCATCATCTTCCTTATCTGCTTCCCAACTTTGATCCCACCTATTTGTCCAGAGCATTCTCTTCCACCTTATAATTTCGTCTTTTTTTTTTGAGTACTATACTGAAATGCTGATTTTGAGGGGCAAATTTATGTTGTATCCTTTTGCCTTACTAAAACTATTCTCTTGATTAGTTTTTCCTGATGTTTTATGGTTGTGTAAGTATACCATCATGTCATCTGCAAATTGAGAGGATTATGTCTCATTTTGGTCAATATTTATACTATTATGTTCTCATATCTTATTGCTATAGCTAGAATTAATCTAGTATACAATTGCTTCAAAAACTATGTCAAATAATAATGGAAAAATAGGACATTCTTATTTTTTCTTTCTTTCTATGGAAGTTTAAACAAATCTAAAAGACATAACTAGAAGAATAAACCCAATTTGTTGGATGGATGGATGTCTTTTTAAAAATATATTTTATTTTCCCCCCAAATATATGTTAAAATTATTATTGTTTTTTAGGTTTTTGTGAGGCAAGTGGGGTTAAGTGGCTTGCCCAAGGCCACACAGCTAGGTATTTAAGTTTCTGAGACTGGATTTGAACCCAGGTACTCCTGACTCCAAGGCTGGTGCTTTATCCACTATGCCACCTAGCCACCCCCTGTTAAAATTATTTAAATTTTCCCCAATTATATGTTAAAATTATTAAATGTAAAATTTTTTTTAAAACATTTTGAGTTCCAATTTCTATCCTCTTCCTGAGATGGTAAACAACCATGAGCAATTATTTAAAACATGCATATTAGTCACTTTACACAATTCTTGAATAAAAGAAATTAAGGAAAGTAAAAAATAGATTTCCCTCTGTATTCAAACAATAGTTCTTTCTCTGGAATAGAATAGTATGCCTCATCATTAATCCTTTGGA